>NC_087085.1:23648642-23723876 GCF_036172545.1 Culicoides brevitarsis
GCGATCCCAGCCTTTTTAGAGAAACTGCAAGTTATACAATGGGTAGATGTAGCTGAGCAGAGTTTGACAGCATTGGAGATATTATCACGTCGCCACAACAAAGCTATTTTGCAAGCAAATGGAATATCGGCTTGTTTAGTATATTTAGATTTCTTTTCGATAAACGCTCAAAGATGTGCATTGTCAATAACCGCTAATTGTTGCCAAAATCTAAACAAAGAGGAGTTTGAATTTGTTAGAGAATCATTACCGTTACTCGCTCGTTTGCTTTCTCAGCAAGATAAAAAGAGTGTAGAGAGCATTTGCACTGCATTTCATCGCTTAGTTGATAGTTTTCAACATGATTCTTCTATTTTACAATTGATTGTAAGTAAAGAGTTATTAAAGAATTGCCAACAATTACTTGTGGTAGTACCGCCGGTATTAAATTCTGCGACGTTCACTAATGTTGTTCGAATGTTGAGTTTGATATGTACAAATTGTCCTGACTTGGCTCTTACTTTATTAAAAAGCGATATTGCATCAACTTTATTATATTTGTTAACCGGCACTTCAGAAATTGACATTAATAAAGAAGTCGAACTGATTTCTCGAAATCCTTCGGAAATTTATGAAATTACATGCTTAATAGGAGAACTTATGCCTCGATTACCAAATGATGGCATATTTAACGTTGATATATTACTGGAACGACCCAATTCAAGTCCACAATATACCGTACAGTGGCAATGGAAAGACGATAGGAATATTTGGCGCTCATACAATGCTATAGATTCACGTATGATTGAAGCAGCACATTTAAATTCAGATGAAGAAATAACGTTAACCTCCTTGGGGCGCACATATACTATAGACTATGGCACAATGACACAAATTAATGAAGATACCGGAACTACCAGAATGATACAAAGAAAATTAAGTCCGTCGAATCAAATGTTCCATAAAGCTATATCCATGCCATCTAGCATGCACCAAAATACAAGCACAGATGTATATTTAGATGCAGGGTCTTTCTCAAATGATGCTCGGATATCTTGTCTAAAAGAAGAACGCGGACTTGCATCTAATTTCATTAAAACTTTGTTTTCTGTACTCTACGAAGTGTATAGTTCATCTGCTGGTCCAGCGGTTCGGTATAAATGCTTACGAGCACTTTTGCGTATGGTTTACTTTGCTAACACAGATTTATTGAAAGAAGTATTAAAAATCCAATTGGTGTCATCTCATATTGCAGGAATGCTAGCTTCTAATGATTTACGTATTGTCGTAGGGGCTCTTCAAATGGCAGAAATTCTTATGCAAAAGCTACCAGATGTTTTTGCAATTAATTTTCGTCGGGAAGGTGTAATGCACCAAATCAATCTGCTTGCCGAATCAACTATGCCTATTTGTATTGTACAGTCGCCCAAATTAGAGACCCTTAGTGCTCCACCATGTACATCATCAGCAAATACCTCGTTTAATTTTGATCATCATGCAGTAGCTTCAACCAGTAAAGGACCCATCGATAAAACCGATATGTTTTCACAAACGAATATGTGCTTATCAGTGCCATCCACTAGTTCAACTTTAATCCCGTCATTGCCAACAACCAAAAATAATTCAAGTTCCGCAGCTTATCAAGGACATTTATCATTTGAAATGAATATTGCATCATCTGATTCATCTAGAAAAAAGAGCGAAGCTATGCCAGGGCTACAAAATGTGAATAAACCAACCGAAGCTGATGATTCATTATCAAAAAATAGATCAAATTCAACTAACAGTGAATCGACTAGCAATCTTCATTTAAGAATGAGTGATATATTGAAAAGAAAAGTGCCGTTAAAACGTGGAAAGTCTGCAACCACCCCCAATGCTAGACCAAAAGCTGGTCCAGAAGATCATCAACGTTCAACAAATAACGACGTTTCATCTAGTTTAGACTTACAACAATATCAATCATCATCTATAATGAATGAATTAGTTAATAAAACTAACCATTTTGGTGGATACGGACGCACGAACACAACTAACTCGTCCATCAATGGCAAAGCTAAACAATCCAACACATCATCATCTAAGACAACTTCGTTTTTAGCATCCCTTAATCCAGCCAGATGGGGCCGCTCAGGCTCTCATAATAGTTTATCAAAAGATCAAGGTACCAAAGATTATAATTTTATGTCTAACTCTAATTTGTTGGTTGCCGGAAATCGTGAGAAAATACGCCAATGGATACGAGAACAATGCATTAAATTTGTAAAGCAATATCCAGACCAAGTACTGTTCAGTAACGAACCGATTTCTTCAGCATTTTCAATTTTGAACCGCCTCAAAAATGCAATTCAACGCTTAGATGGTACACTAAATGAATGTTTAAACTCCTTGCAAGAGTTACGTGATATTTTGATAGAAAGCGATATCTCTCCTTTCGAAGTTAACCATTCTGGATTAATAAAAGCCATGATAGATTTTATGACTGATGAAAATTCAATTGTTAATAGAAATGACCGATTGCGTGCATTTTTACATGTGTTCTCGGGTCTTCCACTTGACGGAAACCATAATGGAACAATTCATCAAATAAATCCAGCTTCATTTAGTACGTTTGTAGCTAAACTCAATAGCTGTGTATCACAATTAGAACAGTTCCCAGTGAAAGTACACGATCTCCCTGGTGGCGTTGGAGGACGATCAAATACAAGTGCACTTAAATTTTTTAACACACATCAACTTAAGGTCAGTGAAACTCAGTCAGCATATACAACTTCACCAACCCCTTTTTTTTACAGTGTAACTTGCAACGTCATCCGGACTGTAGTAATTTACGTCAATGGAAAGGAGGCACTGTAAAAATTGATCCTCTTGCTCTCGTACAAGCAATTGAGCGCTATCTAGTTATTCGAGGTTATGGCGGTATACGAGTAGATTCTGAAGAAGATTCTGAAGATGAAATCGATAACATTGATACAGCAACAATGATGAATCAGGTAGTATTTATCATATTTCTATATTAATTTTTATTTAAATCTTCTTTTAATCTTCAAAAACTAGCAAAACAACACAACGCACAAATTACAATTTTTGATTGGAGACGAGATTCTACCCTACAATATGACAGTTTATCAAGCAATTCGACAATATTCTCCACTAGCCCAAGATCTTTCCGAAACCGAGACCGATACGGAGAATGCAATAGGCAAGTATTCTGTAAAATTTTATTTTAAATATTAGGTAGTTATATTTTTTTTTATATGGGCCAAGTTTTTTTCAATTTTTTCTTTGGATTGGTTAAAAGGTAGCTTTTTGTTTAAGATAAAAAAAACTAAAATCAAAGAAGTTTCACATTACCTCCCACCTAGCTTTTTTCAAAAATCCAAAGAGCAAATAATGGAATAATGATAATCGTCATATAAGTATAACCGTCAAAAGATACGTAAAATGACTAAAAATCATCAAATGTTTTTTGAAATCTATAATTTTTTGATAAATATGGATGGCTCCACTGCGGTTCATAAGATCCTATTGTTTTGGCTTAGACTTATTTTCACAGAAAAAAATTGAAAAATTCATAGTTTGCTAAAAATTTTTTCTTTGAAAAGAAATCGTTAGAAAATTATTTTTGAAACGATATTCATCTAAATGTGAGAACAAAATATCTATTAAATATTGAAGTTGTTTAAAAATGCTGAAAAAGATGGTAAAATCATCAATATTTTCTGTTTCATTACTCCCACCTCACATCCTTACTTTTTAAGGTCCAAAAAGTTTTTTTGTTTGAAATTGTATTTACTTGTCTAACAAATAAAATCTACTTACCACACAAGCCAGTTCAAAATATTATATAAAAATAAAGAATAATTTATGTACTTAAAATATTCCTCATGATGATGGGGAAGAACATAAAACAAAATTAGTTTTTCGAACACCCTTCATATATATATTATAATATATATATATATGGTGCATTCCATTCTAAAAAATACCAAAATCCCGGATTCTCATAGAACAGTAACAGAAATAAAAAAACTGAAGAGTTTATCATGATGTCCATCAAAAAAGAAGAAACTTTTGCTTTGGCGTACCGTTTGGTCAGCAAGCTCAAAAATTTGATTTTTTAGCGTTTTTAAAAAATTTTGAGTCATTGATAAAAATTTTTAAAATAAGTCGAAAATGAATGTTGTCTTAGCAAAAGTTTCTTATTTTCGGATGGACATCACGATGAGAAATTAAAAACTGTACTTCTACAGGTAAATTTAAAATCCGGGATTTTGGTATTTTTTAGAATGGAATCCTCTATATATATATATAATTATTTTATTTTTAAAATAGGAAACGCGTCCATTTGGGCTCAACAACATACAATATATTACCGTCCCGTTCAACATGGTGCTAAAGCCACATCCATTTCTGTGTCCAATCGCAGAGCTAACAAATACTGTGTAAGCAAAACTGGAAACAAAAAAAAGACAGATAATTGGAGTGATGGAGTTGTTCCGCCAATTGTATCACCGCTTTCTATTTTTTTAACTCCAAAATTACCTGAAGTGGTCACCGTACAAGACGCCTCATTACACGTACTTACGTTGTTGAGAATCGTAAACGCTCTAAATAGACATTGGACTTCGCTGTATATTTATGCTCCTTACATCAATATTATACCACAAAGTGAGTTTGTGCATTCAAAAATTGCTGCTAAAGCAACACGACAGCTTCAAGATCCGTTGGTCATAATGACAGGGAATTTACCGCAGTGGTTACAACAAATTTCTGCAGTGTGCCCGTTCCTCTTTCCATTTGAAACCAGACAATTATTGTTCTATGCTATATCATTTGATAGAGATCGTGCCTTGCAAAGACTATTAGAAACAACACCAGACCTAAATTCATCTGATTCCTCAGAAAGAGTGACACCTCGTTTAGATCGTCGTAAACGAGCAATATCACGAGAAAATATCCTCAAACAAGCTGAGGCAATAATGCAAGACTTTGGGCATTCCAAGGCATTATTAGAAATCCAATATGAAAACGAAGTAGGCACAGGGTTAGGTCCTACTTTGGAGTTTTACGCTTTAGTGTCTACTGAATTACAACGTTGTGATTTGTGTTTATGGAATGACAGTAATAGTTACAAATCATCTCAGCAAAAAAGTTCTAATATAGTTACTGACGATATACTAAAAACAGATACACATAATGTATCATTGAATTTAAGTACTACAACACAAAAACAAATAAAAATGACAAGAAATCAAGAAACCAACCAAATAAATGATATAAACCTACACATGGAAAATAACACACAAATGTTTGGACAAAATGACTCGTTAAATATGCTAATTGAGCAATCCGATACAATTGTTTTACATTCAAATGCAGATAACAGTGTCACTTTCCTAGATGAAATTTCAGAAATCACATCTTCGAATAATAATAAGTATGTGAAAGCACCATTTGGTTTATTTCCGGCTCCATTAAGTAAATCTGCAAAAACAACACATATTTCAAGAGTAAAAAACAAATTTAAATTTATGGGAAAATTTATGGCAAAAGCAGTGATGGATAGCCGTTTGGTCAGTATATTTTCCTTGTTTTTCTTACTTTTTTTTCTTATTGATTATATTAAATATATTAAATATTTATATTAAATAGCTGGACTTGCCATTTTCTATTCCTTTTTATCGTTGGCTTTTAACTGAAGAGCACACATTTGGCCTAGGAGATCTTCAACAAGTAGCACCAGAAATTCAGGCGACGCTCTTGAGGCTTAATGAAATAGTTATAAAACGTGATATAATTCAAGACGATAATACATTGGATGCGATCGAGAAGAAAGAAAAGGTGAACCTCTTTTTCATGTATTATCCATTACATCGTTATTTATATAATGAGTATGACCTATTTTTATAGATTGAAAATCTCGATTTGGATGGATGTTTAATAGCTGATCTTGGTTTAGATTTCGTTTTACCCGGTCATTCTAACATAGAATTGCGCCGAGGTGGGCGAGATATTCCAGTTACAATTCACAATCTCCATCAATACATTTCATTGGTAACATATTGGTTCCTTAACGAAGGCGTTTCAAAACAATTTGAAGCATTAAAAGAAGGTTTGATTTAAATTAAAGTTATATATATATATTTTTTTTAAATAAGCTATCTGTTTAATAGGGTTTGATTCGGTTTTTCCCAGTCACCGATTGCGTATGTTCTATCCAGAAGAACTAGAAAATATATTTTGTGGAACTGGAATGAATAATTATGAAGTGTGGGACCAAAAAATGTTAGCAGAATGTTGTCGACCAGATCACGGTTTCACTCAAGATTCAAAAACAATTAAATACTTTTACGAAATTCTCAGTACATACACAAAAGAAGAGCAGCGGTTATTTTTACAATTTGTTACAGGAACCCCACGTTTACCTACGGGAGGATTTAAAGCTTTGACCCCTCCTTTGACTATTGTTAGAAAAACTAATGATGGAAAAAAAAGTCCCGATGATTACTTACCTTCAGTTATGACGTGTGTTAATTATTTGAAATTACCAGAATATACAACAAAGGAAATAATGCGTCAAAAGCTAAAATTTGCAGCGAACGAAGGAAGTATGTGCTTCCATTTATCCTAAGAGCAAACAATAATTTGAAGGTAAAATCCTTTAAAATCCAAATTGAGTTTTCTAATGTAAAATTAAAATTACTCAGATAAACCTTTTATTAAGAAAAATAAATACATAAACATACATAATTATTATTTACATATAATATTATTTACAAAGAATATTGAAGTATATAATAAAAATCTAATTGAATTTTGTTTGTTTTTTGAAATGTTTCAGCTTCTATATGATTTATAAAATTGAACACATGACGGATTCCACGTGAGATGAACGATGTTCATAAGATAACGATGTTCTTCCGATATCGATGAAACTTACCTGAAAAATATAAGAAATTTTTTTTTTTTTTTTAAAATTAGAAATTAAGCTTTTAGGCTATTTGTATGTATGTGTTATTTATCACATTTATGCGATCTTTTTTGTTTGTACTCCACTTGAGTAACAAAACCAACTAAAAAATAGAGATGTTGGAAATAAAACAAAAAAAAACAACAGACATTTAATATTTCTAATACTTTTAATATTTTATGTTAATTTTTTTTGTACCTCCTATTCATATGAAAGCTCATAATTTTTCCATTAATTTTAATTAAAAAAAAAAAAACAAATATTTTTATAATTGTTTAACGAATTTCAATATCGGAACTAATTCAAAAGTTATATTTTCCATCGGGATCGTGTTTCGATACAAGTTTCAAATCAAATTGTTCAGTTTAGGCGCCATCCATTTACGGCGTCGGATAATAGAGGATTTTTTTTTTATAGCATCGAAAACCGTCAGAATTTGATGACCCCTTTTCTACGTATTTTAAGAAATACGTAATACGTATGAAATAATTGTTGTTGAAATCCATGGAAAATTCAGTAACCCCCACCTCCTCTAAGCTTCCGACGCCGTAAATGAATGGCGCCTACTTGAATCCAAGTACTATTGAGCTTTTAACCAAGTGAAAATTTTTAATTTTTTTAAAATTTAGATAAACAGACTGATAAATATTACCTAAATATAATTCAAAGCATGACCCGAAATTCAAACCGTCTTGACTTGAAGAAAATTGTAAGTTAATATAATAAGTAAACGTACTTATCACGTAAATCTTTCACTTGGGCAAGAGCGTCTATATAGAATTTATAATTTAAAATGGAAAACGTAGCGATAAAAGTTGAAAGCAATCAAATGAGTGGGGCGAATCATACATCACAAATGATTACAAATGCTAGTAATCCTATACTATTACAAACTTTGCCACAGCAAATATCATCAGGACCTAATGGACAACAAACTTTTCAACTATTACCCATTACTGGTGGAAGTCAAGTAGTACTATCACCTCAATCCTCAAATCAAAATCAATTACAATCACATTTAATACAAATGCCAGATGGACAAACGTATCTGTATCCTATGATTCATCAAATGCCAGAGTCCGTGCAACCAACTGTTCAAGCTCCACAATTTATAAATTTAAATGGTCAGCTGATTCAAATCAATGGGAGTTCAATTGGGACAGCACAAGCACAAGGTCAGTCGCAAATGGTTCCGCAACAACAAAGTCATCAAAACAATCAGATGGCATCCCAACTTTTAGTACAATTAAGACAAGACACCAACGAAAATTCAACATCTCAACCAACACAAGACATTTTTCAATCATTAACTCAACAAACAAATGCATCGATTCAAGAAACAGATGAGGAACCTTTGTATGTCAATGCAAAACAGTACAAAAGAATCTTGAAAAGGCGTGCTGCTCGAGCTAAATTAGAAGCACAAGGCAAGATACCAAAAGAACGTCCAAAATATTTACACGAATCCAGACACCGACATGCAATGAATCGAGTACGAGGAGAGGGAGGACGATTTCATTCTGGTTCTTCTAAAGGAAAACAGAATTGTTATTCAACATCATAATAAAAACAAATACTATATTTTTTCTTTCAACTAAACTTTCTTTTGTAAATTCAAGAAAATGACACAAAATATAACTTTACTCTTTTTGTACAACCTATATATTTTCAGTAAATATTTTTTGTTTGAGTTCTCTGAATAAATTGTCGTTTGGCTAATATTCCTTTTATTTTTTTTTAATTATCCCTTACTTTACTTTATTTCAGAGTTCCGAGCTTATGAGTCTCACATATGGATCTATGGTATCAAAGATTTTGCGAGACTATGATAACACTGATGAAGTTAATAAACAACTCGAACGAATTGGGTACAATATGGGAATTCGTCTAATTGAAGATTTTCTTTCGCGCACTATGTCCTCACGTTGCTTGGATATTCGTGAGACTGCAGAAAAAATTCAACTTGCATTCCGAATGTACCTATCGATTCAACCATCTCTTTTGAATTGGGCATCTACTGGTGATGAATTTTCTCTTATGTTTGAACAGAATCCACTGGCAGAATTCGTTGAGTTACCGCAAGATTTAACAAATTTAAAGTATTCTAATGTAATATGCGGATGTATTAGAGGCGCTCTGGAAATGGTTCAATTAGATGTTCAGTGTTGGTTTGTACAAGATCAATTAAAAGGTGACAGTATAACTGAACTAAGGGTAAAGTGTTTGAGAAGGTTGGAAGATCAAGTGCCAGCCGGAGAAGATTGAGTAAAAATATCAATTTAAGTTCATGATGAAACCGATGTGCGCAATACATTTTGAACTTGATTTAAATAAATTAGATAAACTAAAATATTCCAATATTTTTTTTATTGCATTCTTTTATAAATAAATTTAAGTATTTTCATTCATAATCTCTATATCGTTCTCTATATAGTTCGAAAATTAAACGAAATTGACATATTTTTTTTATCTTTTATTTATTAATTTTGCCATTTTGTATGAAGAAGTATTTCAATTTTTTTTTATATTTTAGACCTCCCTCTTTTTGAAAAAAAACCTTTGGGAAAAACATCGTTAAATAAATTGGAACAGCCGCTAGTTAAAAAAAAAAGAACACACAATTTTAAATCATAAAAATCATTAAAAATATTCATATTTAAATAACCTTTATTATAAATAAAAACAAGAAATAAAATAAGAAAAAAATTTATAAAATTGCACTGAAATAATTTTTTATAATAATATTAGATAGATAGCTTTTTATAACATAATAATTGGTTATTAGAAAATATTTTGCTCAATGTTTCTTTTCATAAATATATGTGATTTTTTTATTTAGTTTATTAGAATTTTATTTAACATTCAAACACAATTATAACAATATTTATATTTTCTTCTAATATGGCAAAGCAATCTTCCTTTTCGAGAGAATTTGTGATTTTTTTTATTTAATAGCGTGTGGATCGGGAAGCTTCTCCCATGATGGTTCAACACCCCAAATTTCGCGTGCATACTCAGCAATTGTACGATCACTGGAAAATTTGCCGCTAGAGGCAATATTGTGAATTGCCATTTCCAACCATTTCGCTTGATTCTGAAAATTAAAAAAAAATTGTAATGATTTTTGCTTTTTTTATTATTAGAATTTCGTGTACCTTATATGTTTCAGAAACTTTATCTTGCGTTTTTATGTAATCTTCATAATCTGCCAAAACATAATAACGGTCGTATTTCATGAGACAGTCTGCCACGTCACGGAATTCATTTGGATTATTAGGACTGAAAAATCCGCCTTGTATTTGATCAATGCATTGCTTTATTTCAGCATTGCGATTATAGTAATCGTAGGCATTATAGCCTTTGCGCTTTAGTTCTTCAACCTGATCGACAGTCATTCCGAAAATGAAAATATTTTCATTACCCATTTCTTCTGCCATTTCAACATTAGCACCATCTAATGTACCAATAGTCAAGGCTCCATTTAACATGAATTTCATATTGCCCGTGCCCGAAGCTTCAGTACCAGCTGTAGAGATTTGTTCAGATAAATCTGCTGCTGGCATAATTTTTTCTGCTAATGTTACGCGATAGTTTTCTAAGAAAATAACTTTTAATTTGTCACCAACAATAGGATCATTATTCACTACATTTCCAACGGCGCAAATAAGTTTAATGATTTGCTTTGCCATATAATAACCTGGTGCTGCTTTTCCACCAATCATGATCGTCCTCGGTACAATGTTAGCTGTGGGATCACGCTTAATTCGGTTATACATAGTAATAATATGCAAGCAATTTAAAAGTTGACGCTTGTATTCATGAATACGTTTAACTTGAAAGTCGAAGATAGATGTAGGATTAATTTGCACCCCATAATCATGTTCCAACAAACGAGCAAACTTATTTTTGTTGTCTTGCTTACTTTGTGCAACTTGACGTTGAAAAGTAGGATCTTTTGCCCATTTCTTTAAGCTAGTTAATTGATCTAGGTGAACGGGCCAATCCTCACCGATTTTATCACTTATGATATCAGCTAGGCCGGGATTGCATAATAGTAACCAACGACGAGGAGTGATTCCATTAGTTTTGTTTTGGAATTTCTCAGGGAACATTTCATAAAAATCTTTAAACAAATCTTGTTTAATGATTTCTGAGTGAATCGCAGCAACACCATTTACAGCGTGAGAACCAACAATGGACAAATTGGCCATATTAATTTTTTTCTCTCCATATTCTTCCACTAAAGACATACGACGCATACGATCAATATCATTGGGGAATTTTTTTTTCACGTCCTCCAAATGCAAGAAATTTATTTGATAAATGATTTCCAAATGTCGTGGTAATATGGATTCTAAAAGCGAGACTGGCCAGCGCTCCAGAGCTTCAGGTAAGACGGTATGATTTGTATAAGCACAGGTACGCACAACAATATCCCATGCTTTTTCCCACGTCAAATGTTCTTCATCGAGGAAGATACGCATCAGTTCAGGAATTGCCAAAGATGGATGCGTATCATTTAACTGAATCGCTACTTTGTCAGGAAAGTGGTCGAAATGTGTACGTACGGCCTCTCTTGATCCAAACTTGGATGACTTATATCGTCGGACAATGTCTTGAAGAGTAGCTGCACACATAAAGTACTCCTGTTTCAAGCGAAGCTCTTTACCTTCAAAGAAGTTGTCATTTGGATACAACACACGTGAGATGTTTTCAGCTAAATTACGATCGAGTACAGCTTGAATATAATCACCATCGTTGAAAAACTTTAAATTAAAATCAATTGGTGATTTCGCCGACCATAAACGTAGAGTGTTTACAACGTTGTTCTTGTAGCCGGGAATTGGGTTATCGTAAGGCATCGCGAAGACAATTTGCGTATCAACCCACTTTTTCCCTTCAGGTGTATCAATAACTCGTCCATAGAAATTTATTGGTAACATAAATTCAGGACGAGCTTTTTCCCATGGGTTACCATAACGAAGCCAATCATCTGGTTTTTCAACTTGTTCTCCATTTTGAATTTTTTGAGCAAATATTCCATACTCATAACGAATACCTTTTAAAAAAATTTAATACAATAATAATATACCTTGTAAAATAAGCAATTTTTAGAGGTATTGAAGGTACTCTATTACCATAACCATATGCAGCCATTCCCAAAGTTGCCATTGAGTCTAAAAAGCAGGCTGCAAGACGACCGAGCCCACCGTTACCGAGACCAGCATCTTCTTCCATATCTTCAAGCTCTTCCATATCTAAGCCAAGTTGATATATTGCCTCATCACAAGTTCCTTGAATGCCTAAATTTATCATAGTATTTTGCAAAGTACGACCCATATAAAACTCCAACGACAAATAATAGACACGCTAAAGAAAATATAAATAACATCTATATTATTAAATATTTACAAAAATATAAGAACATACATAGAAAATTAATATATTTTTTCAATTAATATTATTATCAATTATCACGTGCATCTTACCCTACAAAATATATGTCTTCTAATAGTATAAATTTTAGCAGAAATATAAAAAATGAAATAATATCACTTGCTGTATTATGTATGTAAATGACAAATAAAGGTCAAATATATTTTATTAAAAATAAATTTTATTAAATTTAATTTTAAAATATTGGTTGAAACATTCGGTTTATGTTCACCCTTGAAATATTATAAAAGATATAAAGAAGTTTATTTTTTTTTTTTTAATTTCATTGATCCTTACACTAGAAATTTACCGAAAAAATAACACAAAACATACGAATTTAATTACAAAAGTTAAAATTTAAGTATCTTAAAATAGAACAAAAAATATTTTAAAAAAAATTACCTTAAATGTTTTATAAACTTACTTTAGGATCCTTGTCATAATAGTATTGTTGAGTTCGAATCCAACGTGAAACCAGATGATCTTTTACAGTATGAGCTAAAGCAAAGTAATAGTCTCTTGTTGTGGATACATTTCGGTCTTTTACCAGAGTATAATGCAAGTGGCGATTGAATCCCTTTTTAACTTCACTGACATCTTCAACTCCAGCAATACTTCGAACACTAATTTGCTTTTTACGCTCGGCATCAGTTTGAGGCTTGGACATTTTTGATTTGTTTCCTTTAAGATTTAAACAAAATTATAATGTTATAAAAATGTCAAAATGTTGTTGTAAAAAACTATTTGTGAAAATTTTGAAACTAACTTTACAGAACAATTTTATTAAAAAAAGCTTTTTTTAAAGAGACCTCTTAACCATGTAATGTCTCAAATATAAGTGATATAAGAAAATTATTAAGGGCATTTGGAAGTCAAACATGCGCCGTTTAGTGTATTTGAAAAAAGTGACATTTTATTCATATACATACCATTTAACCATGTATCTTGTTCGATGAAAACAGTTTGTGTTATTAAACTAATTGTTTATGTATCATATTTTATTTGCTTTTTAAATTAAATATTTAATTGATTCAATGTATATTTTAAAAATTAATAGCTAATTAACGAAAAAATTAATATCAATTCAAAAATATCCTGAAACAGTTTGAACTCATTAAGCCAAATGTTTATTTTTATTTGAGACATTATTTGAATACCCTTAATGTATATTTTATTATCATAAATATAAAAATATACCTAAATACATTAATGAATTACAAACAATAGAAATTATTAAAGTTAACTTTGAAGCTTTGTTTTTTACAAAAAGGAAAAGTTTATATTTCAGATAAAAAAAAACTTTTAATATTAGACAGTTGTTTTCTTGTTGCGTTTGCATTTGGATATTTTGAAATTTAGTTAGTGTTTTTAAAATTAAAGAAAGTAATCAACAAAAGAAAAAAATATAAATAAATATAAAATTACAAATACATATAAAAAGAACAAAAACAATTATTTGCAAATTGATAATTTCAATAATTTAAAATTACTATTTGACTATTAATTCTTAGAACATATATTTATAATTGCATTACAATAAATAAACAGCATGCAACGAATAAACGATATCGAATTATCGCTAACTAAAAATGAAAACACCACTTTTAATATTGATGATTCCTTAAAAACAAAATGTGATAATTGTAAAACAACCTGTTTAACCTCAATGCCTCCTCATATGAAAACTTTAGCAAAAACCCAATCATTAGATAGAACTGAAGATCAATCTGAAGCATGCGACGTTAGTCATAAAGAATGCGAGTTGGTAGTTAATAATAAAATAATGGAAATAAAAGGCGATATCCCAAGATTACAATCCAGTGAGCACTCTCGTCCAATATACCCATCTCTGAATTTTAGTCCATACGGTAGTCCAAGAGGCGGTCGTAGAAAAGCTCCATTACGAGAGTCTCGAAGAATTTCAATCGAACAAAATGGAAGTTTTTTATTTCTTAATCAATATAAATTGATGGACGAAATAGGACAGGTAAAACTTATTTATAAAAAAAGGACTGTAAAAGGCACTGAAGGAAAAGAACCTATTTTATGATACATATTTTTTTGTCAGGGTTCATATGGCCTTGTTAAACTAGCTTACTCTGAAGAAGATTCTACACATTATGCGATGAAAATTTTATCTAAGCGCAAATTATTGAAAAAGGCTGGTTTGCTAGGTCGCGGACCAAAAGGTAAAAAAGGAATATCTCCTTTGGAACGTGTTTATAGAGAGATTGCTGTTTTAAAAAAAGTAAGAAAATAATAAATAAGAGTATTTATCATATACTTTTTCAATTTATAATGCTTACATTTTATTAGTTAGACCATCCAAATGTTGTGAAACTAATAGAAGTTCTTGATGATCCTTTGGAAGATGCATTGTATCTCGTGTTTGAGCTATTAAATAAAGGCGAAGTGTTATCAATTCCAACGGATATGCCTTTATCAGAAAACAAAGCATGGTCCGTTTTTAGAGACGTTATCCTTGGAGTTGAATATTGTAGGTAAAAATGAACGATTAAGTGGTATTTGTAAAACATAATAAAGTCTTTCCAGTGCATTATCAACGTATTATTCATGGTGATTTAAAACCAGCAAATTTATTATTAGCTGAATGTGGAAGAGTAAAAGTCGCTGATCTGGGTGTTTGTAATGAGTTTATTGGCGATGATGCATCAATAGACAATGGATCAACGGCAGGAACCCCAGCTTTTAGAGCACCAGAAACTTTAGTTGGTGGCCAGGTAATGTTAAATGTGTATACTTACGTACCTACTTTTTTTTTAAAATAAATGTATCGCTTTAAATTTTCGAAAAATGAATCAGAATTTAGGATATATTATTCTAAAACGTTTTAAAAAATGTATTTAAAAAAAAAATAAATAACGGTAAAAATTTTTTTGTCACCCTCCCTCCTAATTTGTCGAAAAAATTCAGGGGGAAAATAAAAATTAAATTAAAAATTGAATTTTATTGACGTTTTTTGACATTTTATGATTTAAATTTACTGTTTAGGCTGATATAAAAAAAATATCTAAAAAAAGATAAATTATTAAATTTAAAAGATAAAAGTTGTTAAGCATTCATTTAATATCCGTTTTTTCCATTTCATGAATGTTTCAAACATTTTATGTACATTTTTGATGTTTTTATCATGTTTCTGAGACATTTCACGAACCTTAGAAAAGTTTTCCAAAGTTTCTGGGTTCCAAGCGCAAAATCAAGCCACATACACTTTTCAATAAAATGTAAAACAAATAAAATATTTTTATCTTATATACTTTCAGCATTTATATTGTGGAAAAGCTGCTGATGTATGGTCATTAGGTGCTACACTTTTTTCATTAGTATATGGAAATGTGCCATATTCAGCATCATCTGTTATAGAAGTGTATGAAAAAATAAAGAGCGAAAATATTCAGTTTCCACCGAAACCAAAAATATCTAATGATTTAAAAAGTTTGATAACTGAAATGTTAATCAAAGATCCAACACATAGAATTACTCTACCACAGATAAAAGTAATATATTTTTGTTTAAATTGTTTAAATTGCTTTTTTTTAAATAAATTTTTTACTTTTTAGAAACATCCATGGGCAACTTCAAATTATTCTTGTCCGTTTCCTTCTGAAGAGGAAAATTGTCGTTTAATAGAAATTAATGAGGAAGAGTTGAATAATGCTGTTAGCAGCATTCCAAAATTAGACACATTAATATTAATAAAAACAATGTTAAAGAAGCATTCATTTCAAAATCCGTTTTTGGCTACAAATAAACCAGTTCAACACGTTTGCACCAATAAAAAAGAAAAGTTTGTGCGTTCTGGAAGAAGTAATTCTGCTCCAGGAAGTTACAGAACACTTGAACGGTATATTTATTTAAAATTAATTTGATTTTGTCATGGTATCAGTAGCAAATTATTTTTTTTCAGTCAATCACATGTAACAGACAGTTTGCCTCCTGTTGATGAGATTGGAAACTTTGACAACATTAAAAATAACTTTCCTTAACTGATTAATATATTCCAAATACATAAATAAACGTAAACACGCTTCTGGAAAAACTTGGAAACCTTTGAGTTTTTTTTTCTCAATAACATGCTTGATTGTGCTTAAATAACATTTTGTTGATTTTATTATTTTTTAAACATTCCTGTATGATGGTAATTGATAGGATGTTAGTTATAACAGTAAACTTTTAGTCATCTTTATGAACGATGAGGCGTCTAAATACACCAAAAAGTGGCACAAGTAGACAAATAATCATTTTACTATTGCACGAAAAAATATAAAAATGTTTGGCCAATGGCAACAAACGAATCAGTATAAATTTTTTGTCATATAATTTCCTAAAGCTTGCAGAAAAGCTAGAAATATAGATATTGATAAAATAAAAAAAAAAACTCTAAAAAATCTAAAGTACCTAGTTTCCAATATATTAGTTTCACTGTAATAAACGAAACTATTAATTTCTATTGTGAAATTAAATTAAAGCTTGCATCGTACCTGCTTACATAGAAATAAAAAAAATCTTCTGAATTTATTTAGTAAGGCCAAAACAAGATACTCAAATGTTTCACGTTTCATAGACCTTCTGAACATTAGGTAGGATGTATATCGAGTATCGAGTATCTTTTAGTGTAAAAACGTTCACTTTTCTCTATAATTGTCAAGAAGCTTACATGTTTTTGAACATAAATTTTGAAAATTAGGAGGGATGAATATTTTTCTTTACAAAATTGATCATTTTTCACAAAAATTTGAAAATCTATGAAATATTCTAATTTTCAACTGATTTTAACAGAAATTTTGAACATTTTCATAAGAATTTAGGTCAAAAATGTACTAAAATTTGAATTTTTTCTTACATTTTAGATACTCGATACTTGATATCCCACCTATGATTTTCAGAAAAAATTAGGTGGGATTATTATTATCGTATGACTTTATTTTCAAATTTTTTTCAAATGAAATTTAAAATTTTAAATTTGGGTTTGCCAACCATAGTAAGGCTTCTTCGGAGATGTTGTGAAGTTCTAGTTTTGTCCCGTTAAAGCAAGTTAATGAACATTCAAAAATTAAATGATCCATTGTTTGTACTCTTCCGCATTCGCAATTTCCATTATCTGCCATTCCCCATTTATTTAAAAGATATTTACATCTTCCATGATTACTTCTGACACGGTTCAATTTTACCCAAGATTCACGATTGAGGTCAAATCCTGCAAGTTTTTTATTTGGATCGCTTATTAAGCTTTTATTTATAATGTCGTATTTTTCCCATTCGGTAATCCATTCTATTGTCGGGTTAAAGTTTTGTTTTTCAAATGACCATGGGGGTTTTCTTTTTAATCTTGTGTCAGGTAGATTTTGACGGAAATTATATAAAAGTGAATTTGGGAGGAAACCTGAAACATTTAGTTTTATTGTTTTGGCCTAACTGAATATTTTTTTTTTTGTTTTAAATTGATAATTAAATTGTTAGTATGGAAGTTTTGTCATTTTATTTATATAATTAAAAACATATACATAAATAAATATATAATATTAATACGAACAGGTTAAACATATTTTTATTCTCGACATACCTGATAATATACATCGCTTAAGTGAATTAAAATTGTTTTATTTAAAAAATCCATTGTTAATTTTAATCGGTTTAGGATAAAAGATTATTTATTAAATTTTGTTTCACAATCTCATATTTATTTTTCTTGAACTTGAATTGCCATTTTCTGTGTTTACTACTACATATCACTTGTATAAGATGTAGCTCTTTTATTTTTTAAGAAGACGCCTTTTACATAGTTAAGTTAAGATGTTACCCACAATCGGAAGATAGAGAATGCAAAAATATTAATTCGATTTGTTAGATTATTCAATTTCCTACGAGCATTCTTCTTGACTCTTGCGAACACAACGAGCTACTTTACGTTTAAAATCAGGATACGATTCTCGCCATTCTTTTGCTGCATCTACATTTGCTGGAGACTCATCGTTTGGATCTGCTAACATTGATATAACGGATATAAGTATCGTTTCAACCGTATGCACAGGCAACCAACGTTCAGATGCCTTTTCATATCCCCATTTATCATCTCCTGGCTCATGTAATATACTTATGCAGACATCACCGTTTCTATCTATATTCGGATGCCAAATTTCAGTAACAAATTTCATCCTGGGTGGTCTTAAAGGATATTCTTTAGGGAAGTACAAATGTGCCTTAAAAAACCCTCCTTCACTATAAAATTTTTATATTTAATGAATTCAATTAGTATTATTATAAAATTCTTTAAAACTTACTATAATGTATCAGGGGGGCCAATAATAAGTACTTCCCATCTAAATATATCATTATCATCAATTAGGCCAGCCGAAAATCCTTCAACAGGGTTTTTATTTAGCTCTAAATATAAATATAAATTAAAATATATTATTATTTACATTTTTTTTACAGAAATAAAACTTTTATTTTTATTGTTCTTATTATTATTATTCAAATTTATCTTTCAAATATTGATTTGTCGCGATGAGAAATTACTCGTGCAGTTCTAACAATATGTGTATATTGTATTCAGGGAAATGAACTCAACTTTACATATAAACGTGCTTTGTAGATGATTTTGCTTACTCTACGGTTAATTATGAAAGTTAAAACAAAATCCATTAAACATACATTAAAATATTAACTCTCTGGAATTTCATGTTCTTAAACTATATGTTTCATTCTAAACTATACTTATTTATTGCATTATTACTTTTAATAATTTGGTTTGATGCATTGGTTATTAATAAAAAATGGCGAATATAAAATTTATTATTTCGTTCATTACCTGCTAACTGTTTTTTCAACAACAAGGATGACTGAGGCTCAGACATTTAAAATAAAATTCACTAATTACTTATTTTAGACAATAAAATGATGTGAACTCTATTTTCTTAGGTATATAATGGTTGATGAACAAACTTGTTTAATTATGACTTATGTTCCTGATAGATAGAAATATAATATGCTTTGGGCTGAGAGATGGGATCGTTCATGTATTTATAAAAATCATAAATAAACATAAATGAAAAAAAAAACACTAGTAAATATGTTCAATCGTTTATTTACTTATTTTTTAATTTTAAATAAAAATTATTAATTTGTTCATGTAAGACAGGTATTTCGCCTAACATCCTTTGAAATTCACTATTGATTTCTTCCCCTGTTAGAAACGTGATAATATAGGGATCTTCCTTTGTATTATTTGCAACCACGTAATTACAAAAACTGACAATATGATAAAAAGTTTCTGAAGATTGATTTAAACATTAAATTACAATAAATTACAACTAGTAATTAAACTTATAAAAATTACCTGAGTCATTTATCATGTTTTTTTTAATCTTATCTAATTCTAAACATTCATTTTGTTTTTGAGGCCTTAAAAAACGACTTCCTTTTAAGAATTGTTGCTCTATCCATTTTATTATGTTTCGAACTTTCTCATTTCGTTTTTTTAATCCATCTAGCTCTGATATAACAATTAAAGGGACTAATATAACGAACTGCTTTGTCTTCAATAAATATTTCACTATTGATGTAAACATTGTTATAGCTTTTGTATCAATTACAACATACGGAGTCAAAGTATGATCGCTATTCTTTTCCATTTTTATCTGAAAAACCAGAAAAAATTTCAGAAAATAGAACATTTAAAAAATTTAAAAAGCAAAAAAATTATTTTACCTTGTCCTCTAAACTACAAACTTCATTATTTAACCAAAGAGTTGCCAATTTTTCATTTTTAGTTTTTTTGTCTTTGATATCTTTTAAAGGTTTTGAGTGTGATGCAGTTTCATTTCTTTTATTTGTTTCTTTTCTTGTTTTTTTATATATCTTATTTTTCACAATCATTTGTGTGAATATACGTTTTTTAGAACAAAAAAAATAATTGAATGCAGTATTATCACATAAGTGAAAACCAAAATCTACTATTTTAACTATTCGTAATAAAACCATTTCATTATAGGTTAACTGAAGTTTTAATGGTAATTTCCAATCAATACTATTCTGCAATTTTTCAAATAAACCAAAACGTTTAAACTGCTGGTCTTCATCCAAAGGAAATTGCTTTCTAATGTCGAATAAATTTTGCAATTCAAAACGCAAATCGGGATGGCAAATGAAGGAACGATCAAAAAATACCTCATCTGAGAAAATATCAATGTTTAAAAAATTGACTAAACGCATTATTTTATATATTAGCTCTGGATTTGTCTGATGACAATTAGTTAAAATATCCGGATTAAGTATCATCCAATCGAAAATAATCTTTAAAGGCTTCAAACTTTTCTCTTTTGCAGAATATTCTATTATCAAATTAGGATCCACTTTGTAATGTGAATTTCGACGCTTTGGCAACTGTAACGAATTTTGACAACTTTCCGTTTCTTTTTTGTTTTTTGAAATCTCAACTGAATGACTTCCATCATTAATAGGGTAAATTAATTCTTCCTTTAAAATAATAATATCTGTGTCTCCAAAGCTTTTCATTGAATCATGTGAATCATATGATCCAAAGCTTGAGCATTCATCTGTGCTAGAATTATTATAGCATTTATGATGTTCTTCTATATCTGAATGATCTATATATAATTCATTTTTCATAACAGGTCGTCGACGAGATATAGTTTTAAAAATCTTTTTTTCTTTGGTTACTTCACATTCTTCATCTCTGGAATCAATCTTTTCTTTCATTGCATCATAAACATTGTTGTAGCTCAAGTAAAACAAATTATTTCGTTTTTGATTCTCAGAAACATATGTATCTACAGACGAGTTACAATGATCTAACAAATCAGAAGTGAATGCTACCAACAAGGCGTTTATGCTATGTACTTTTTTTGAACTAATTTTCATTAGTTTATAAAGACATAAAAAGAAAATTGAAGTCATTTTGAATAAAATCTCAGAATCAATATCGTTTAATTTTTTTTTCATATCAATTAAAAATGAATGACATAAATGTGTAAAATTGTCAACAACTTTATCGTAAAATAAAATATCGATTAAAAGTATGAACCGAGCATAAATATACTTAATGTTTGAGTCAATATTTAATTCAAGATACTTTGAATTGAGATAAAAAATGTTGTTTAAATTTTTTTCACTTAAATAAAAAGGATCTTTGCATGACAATGCATAAATGTAGTGATACAGAGAATCAATTTCGTGATTTTTCCCCCTGTATAAAGTTCCTAATTGATTATGAGCCATACCATTAAATGGATTGAACTTAAAGGCTTGTAGATAGTATACAGCTATCTTATCGTCGGTTGCTATATCTGGAGCTAAATGTAAGTCTTTTAGGTATCTATGCAAATCTCCTATGGATATTAAATTTGCATATATTATTTTTTCTTTTATATCTATAGTTTCTCCGAATTCCGTCCTTTCATTGGACAAATTGCTGTTTTTCAATTGCAAATCATCTATCAACTTTTCATCGATAATATCTTTTAGGCCAGTTTCAAAATTTGAAATCATTTTTTTGAACAAAGATATGCCTTCAAAAATGAGTGTCTCAACAAAAGTCAATATTTCATCATCATTCGTTTTTTTGTTGGCTATAAATCTTTTCGTCAGACAAATTATGTCATAATATCCTTTACGCCAAATGATGTCACGAGCTTTTTTTTTAAGTTCAAAATCATCAGAAAAACAAAACATCAGCTTCTGACATAGTTCTATCAACGATTTTCGTTTCAATTGAATGTCTTCCGCAAACAATTCATTTAAACTGCACATGTTTCGTAATTGCTCTTCAAAATTTTTTGTCTGTGCAAATAAAAACCTAAAAGATCATTATTTTAATAATGTTTTTTTTACACAAACAATGTATTAAATAACTAAATTACTTGCAAGTGTTTGTTCTAGACAATTCCATTTGTATTTTATCAAAAAGGATAATACTTTAATATTTTTATTTTTAAATAGATACTTCTCCTTATGCATTGGTTAAAAAAAAATTTATTTTTCGCCCTAGTAAACATTTCTTGTTGAAAGTTATAAATAAATATTAATTCATTTGTTTATTTATATTTAAATTTAAATTTATTTAAATAATTAAATATAGACATTGCTATACTGGGAGATATTATTATTTTTATTTTTTTTTTGTTTATTAAATCTGATTTTTGGTCTCTTTCATACTTACTTTAAAAAAAATTTCAACATTTTTTAAAAATATTTTTAATTAAAGATGTCAAGGGTGTTCCAAAAATTTATCTTGTTTCGCATTTCCTTCAACCTGTATTCAGGGATTTCAGCGTTTGACACCCACGAAAAATATGAGCTTTCAAACACAAAAATTCATATTTTGAGAGTTTGAAAAGTGGTACAAAAGTTTGCTATATAGTTTTATGCCATTAGTTATGTATTATATTATAATATTATTTTCGCGTTTGAAACCCACACAAATAAAAAGAAACAAGACGAGGCCATATTTTCTTAACTGTACATTTAGAAGATCTTTGTAACTGAATGGGTGCATTTAAGAATGCTCATCATTGATGAATGGACATCGTTGTTTTTTTCCAACATTTTTTTCATCGAACGCGTTCAAGTTAAATAAAATACATAAAATACAAATAAAATCATCGGGAAACATCGAAAATCGTAAAAATATGTGATTAAAGTCAAAAATATTCTGCAAAAAATTCAATTATGATGGAAAAAATATATCAGAAAACGAGAATGAATTACATTCGTGTATAAAACGAATGACTTGACCGCATTTCAATGTGTTCAATTCCATGATTTTCCATGAATTTTCCGAGTTTTCCGGAAAATTTTCATCAATTTTCACTTTTCATGTTACTCACGAGACTCCCCTGAACATTTTAAAATTTTGAAATTTTTCAAGATTTTCCGGTTTTCCATGAATTTTCCGAGTTTTCCACTAATTTTTATCGACAACATTTTCCAAAGGATGAACACTCATTTAAATTTCCAACGGATATTTTTTTTAAATATGCTGTCAAATCTGTCATTTGAAAAGAATTGTAATTCAAATCCTGCTAATTCAAACAAAGTTATAGTGGCACACCACACAGACGGACGGACGACATCACGAGCACAATACCGCATTTTTTTCAAAAAAATTGAAATGCGGTAAAAATCATGATGGAAGCGATGAGTGACCTTGAATGCACCCAATATTTATTACCTACCTCTTTTGTAATAATATCCTCAATATCGTTACTCCTGTACCCAAATTTTTTTCATTCGAAAAATTACGAATTAATTACGAAATTAATTAATTAATACTTATTAAAAAAATTATATTCAACAAGGAAATTTGAAGAAATCTCTTCGATTTATGATAAATTTAAATAGTTTTCTGAATAAATAATAGCGTATTCAAAAGTTCAAAAAACCCCGTTTGAAAAATTATAAAATTCCATGGAATCCCTGTATTACCTAGAAGTTACTTATATATTTATAAATAGATTTTTCACAATAGGACTCTATTGAGACCGCGGTGGAAGCAAACTAATACCCTTAATAGATTTTGAAATACTATTTCAAATTGAATGACTGATTTCAGCGAGGTTTTAGTTGTTTCTAAAGAATTTTGACATTTGAAACTAATTAAAGGTAATTTATGAACATTTTGAGTAAAAAAACAAGAAACAATTTTTTACGACCAAAAAAATTTAAAATTTTTTAGAGATATTTACTTTTCCAAAATAATATTTGGAAAATACTAATAGGTAAAAATTCTAGTTTATTAACAATATCATAGAAAATAATATTGGACAATATTACGATTTTTCATTAAGAAAATAGTTCTGAAAACGAAAATCTACCCTATTTATCCCTCCTGTGAAAAACAAAAATTTTATTATAAAATAAAAGTAACATAAAAGTAAATATTTACTCGAAATAAAAATGAGAAACGTGATATTTATGAAAGAAATTAATTTTTATTATTTTATGCATTTGAAACATTAATTTTCGTTGTTTATTTAAGTTGTTCTTTTACCATCATATTTTCTTTTACCATGATTATATTACGTTGTGTTACCATCATACTGAGCGGCCTTATTATGGATTTAAAAAAAAAAACATAGTTAAATGGCAAACTAAACTATTTTTATTGATCAAGTTAAAACACTATCCGATGTTTGAAAAAGTGGATTTTTAATTGAATTCCATAGATGTTTACGTGTATCCTGAATCACTTCTTTGACAATATCATTAAAAAAATATTGATGAACCGGGCTCTCTGAATATCGATCATAGTGATCAAGCGAGTCTTGAAGTTTTAACGTGAGGTCGTAATTTTTCCTTACAATGTCAAGAATTTGACTTTCAGTTGGAGTGGATATGCATTCAATGGCTAACCATTCTTTAATTTTAATCTGGAAGTGTTTTGTGATGGCAAGAATATTTACCAACGCATTAAGTAATTTAATGACGTCTTCTTTATATTCACAATCATACATTGATGTATATCGAAGAACTGTAAAAATAAAAGAATTGAGTGTGCTATTTATTTTTTCTGTGAGTATTTTTCAAATGTGGTCATACCCATTGCGTGTAGTTCACTAAACACTTTTTCCTCCCTATTCAATTCATAGTATAGCTCATCATAGCTATTTGTTGTAGCAAGAAAAGTGTCACCATATGTAATAAAAAAATTGAAGATGTTAACTATCTATAAAAAAAAAACAATTAAAGAAAATAAGAAAAAAATAATAAATATAACTTTTGTTACCTGTAGGGCCAAATTAAAAATATTATATTTTTTAATGAGTGTTGGCTCTTGACAAACAACAAATTTTAGTAATCCTATTAAAGAAGTCCATAATTCTTTCCATGGATACGATAGCCTTACTCTACATCTTTTTTGATAACATAAGAGACGGTGAATTATACCAATAGCATATAAATAGAGTTCCATAGGAAATTTTTTCATCATGTGAGTTACCATAAACTCAACCAATAAATCTAACAAAGTATTGGTCAATGGTTGTGGCATAAACGACCGATCTGAGAGCTTTCGATGTCGCATATGTGCACGATGAAGGAATACTTTGAATGTTAAATTACTGTCATGCATCATGGAATTTGCAAATGTGTCTTCTGAGATGCAAATTAACAAGATAAAAGCTAACTTCAAGTTTATTATACTAGATTCACTTTTATGATCTTGCATTACAATAGAACAGTATTGGAATACTGCAACGAATAAATTTGTTGGGTATTTAGTTGAATCTATGAATTGTGGAGTAGAAATTGACATGCTTGGATTCATTCCGGAATTCAGAGTATTCGATGGTGAAGGTGGAGAACTCGTATCGGTTTGAGTATGAGCAAGTGTTGTAATGAAGTTTCTATTCAGATGAACTGCTTCATATAAAGCTAAAAGTAAGGCGTTATTTGCTCGAATCTGTTGTGATTGTCCCTCATCACTTACAAACATATTACCCACAATGTTAGATAATGATGAAAACCACGATATTGTTTGCATATCTGTTAAAGGTAGTGAATATTGATGACAAAATTCAATTAATGAATTTGAAATGACATATCCATAACCGTTTAAGGCTTGTTCATCTGCCAGAAGAGATAGCTGAAAAACGTAAGGATTCGGTCCTTCATTTTTTCTATAATTCACGATAAGGGTCAAAAGTATAACAGCATCGTGGCCCATTTCTACTCGGCTTATAGGATCACTTAACAAAAGAATGATTGATTCAAATAAATTGTTTATCATGACGTATTCCAACAAAACATTTTTATTTATGATATCTGTACCAGTCACCAAAGCTAACATCAATTTTAAACATAAACTCTTCGGAGCATCAGCAAAATTGCTTGTCAGTAAATAATTGCAAGAAATAATTAATTTTTTCATGTTTGTTTCTGAGTTCATTAAAATGTTAATGATCTGAAAATCACAGTCTAAAGTTGCTGCTGTTTTTTTAAAAATTGTCAAAACAAGGACACAAAGAGTTTGTAGCGAATTTATTATTCGTTTTGTGTTATCTAAAAAATATTACTACTTAATACTCATTCATATTAAATTTATGATTAATTAAAAAATACCACTATTTAACATATTTATACATTCCGAAAAAAGGAGACGAATATTGTCTTTTACGCCAACTAATAAAGAAAAAAAATCAACATATTTATAAATTGAAACCGTATGCAACATACTTAAATTGTCCAAATTTAGTTTTGATATTTCTGACTCTAGCGTATCTGTATTTGGTTGAAGTAAAAAGAATTCTTCCCAAAACTGAGAATTGGTTTCAATCGAGTCTTTATTCCATAATATTTGTTCATAATAAAACACCACTTTTTCCTGAAATAATTTACAACATGAACAAATATGTTGCCACAGCAAAAAATTACATAAAAATACTTTTTGAAAAGGTCGTTTTGAGGTTGATCCACTTCGTTTCCTTGAGTTCATAATGTTCTAAATAAATATTTTATTTATTTTTTGTATTTTAAATTAAAAACAAAAAACCAAAAAAGAACGTCAATCTACTTTTTATTTACTTACACCAGCGAAAAATATAGCATAACAGGATGCTCATACTATGAGAACTTTCATTAATTATTTAATATTTCATCATAATAATAATTATAATACTTAATGATGCTTCGAATAAAAATAAATATAAAACCAATATTTTTTTTTTTTTTGTTTAAGTGATATAAAAAAAACCAATAATTAAATGTATTGAGAAAATATGTAGTATTTTAACGATGCCATCTGGTGGCTCTTAAAATGTAAAAAGAAAAGGCATTCCTTTTATTTAATTTATTCGATCATTTTTCATAGCTTATTAAAACGATTTGAATGTACTACTTAAGAAATGTTAAATTTATCAATGTTATACAAAATGTTAATTTTAACTTAAAGATTTTTAATTTTAATGCAAATTTTATTTATTAAAAGATCAAATAGCATTTTTTTAATAAGATGAAAAATACGCTAATGTGATATAAATATTATTGTCGAATCCTTTTTTGATTTGATTTATTCTAGTACCAGTACTTGAAAAGACGTGAAAAGAAGTGTGAAAAATATCTGGAAAAAAACATTTTACACGGTAAAAAAAAGTATGCAGTAAAATTACAACTAGTTTATAAATAAATTACGTAAATTTTACTCATCATTGTTGAACAAATAAATTATCTCTAGAAACATATTTAACTTTTATACTAAATAAAAAAGAATATAGAGTATTTAGTTCAATACAATAAAAATTAGCTATTTAACAAGCTGAAATAATCGATGAAAATATTTTTGTAACAATATAACTTAAATAATTCTAAATAGGTATATTTGATACATTTAAATTTTGAACTAATGAAAAAAAAATTGTTAACAAACTTTAAGTATCAGCTGATAAACGCGTGGAAGCACATGGTTTATTGCTAAAATGTATTTATTTAGTTTATTACTGACCTTTTCAAACAAATATATTTTTCAGATAAAACTCATATCGATATTCATTTTTCATTTTCAGAAATGGGACATAATTTAAAAATATATGTAATGCAGTTTTCAGTGCCGAGTTGGCTTTTATTACATTATATTTGACCAGAAAATCATATAAGAAAATTTAAAGGATCACTAGCACCTGTGTCAACACGTTTAAATATTAACTGATAAGTCTTCCGCAACAACTTCGAGAACTCAACCTTTCTCTTCAGTTTTTGACTTTTTGTTTTTGTTATACTTAAATTTTATTCATTAAAATGTGGTCTAATATGGTTGATCGTTTAAAAAAATATTTATCGGATATTATTAAATTAAAAAATATCTGTCTTTAAAAATTTAACGTCAACACTATACATAAATAACTTTTTCCTTTGCCAAATCAAATATTGTTTTAGTATTGTTTAAACTTAAACTGAAAAGATCCTTAAATTACTTATCATACGCACATCTGTTATTGCCGTGATGGAGCCAATGTTGGTTGAGGTACTCTGGATTGTTATTCTAGGATTTGTAATTGCGTTTATTCTTGCCTTTGGAATCGGAGCAAATGATGTTGCTAATTCATTTGGTTCGTATTCTAAATAATCAATATATAGACAAAAATAATAAGTATTTTTATATTAGGTACAAGTGTAGGATCTGGAGTATTAACAATCAGACAAGCATGTTGGTTAGCTACGATTTGCGAAGTCAGTGGAGCCGTTTTAATTGGTATGATTTAAAAATGAACGCGCATATTTTTATATGTCCAACAATAAACATATCTTAACTCCGGTAGGATATAAAGTATCAGATACTATGCGTAAAGGAATTTTGGATGTGAACCTTTACGAAGGTCACGAAGAAGAATTAATGCTTGGTTGTTTGGCAGCTTTGGGAAGCAGTGCTATTTGGTTGCTTGTTGCAACATTTTTAAAACTACCTATATCGGGTACGATAAAATAACGTTTTTCAAACAAGTGTATAAGTTTTTAATAAAACATATTTATAGGAACACACAGCATTGTTGGTTCTACAATTGGATATAGTTTAGTTGCTAGAGGAACAAATGGTCTTCAATGGCATAAACTAGGTAAACACAGTATAATATTTTACTGGTGTATTCGGGTGTATTCTTTACGGGTGTATTCAATACATGTTTTCATTATTGTATATTTTAGGAACAATTGTTGCATCTTGGTTCATATCTCCCGTAATGAGTGGTTTTGTTAGTGTCGGCTTATATTGGTTGATTCAGATATTTATTTTGAACGCTAAAAATCCATTTGCTGTTGGTTTGGTGTTTCTACCAATATTCTATGGTATTACCGTATTCATAAATGTTTTTAGTATAGTTAATGATGGCCCAAAATGTTAGTATTTAACCATTCATTTATTATTATGAGCAATTGTTTAACATTTGTTTATTTTAGTATTATACATGGATAACATACCTTTTTATATCGCAATAATTATTAGTATCAGTATTGCTTTACTAGTTGCTGGAGTAGTTCAAGCAATAGTTGTACCTTGGCAGAGGACTAAAATTCATAAAGATATTCATAAAGGAAAAGCAACATTTACTTTTGGAGACTCAGATGGTTTGTACTAAAGATAAGCATATTCAAGTATTGTTTGGCCATTTTCTAAATTATTTTATATTTTTTTAATATATGAGGCATTAAATTCTAAAAAATTATTTTATAAGTGGAAGACTTCAACATTTAACTTTTTTATATATGTTTTCAAATATTTTTTTATGCTTAATATATTTAGGAATCACATATTAGAATATAAAATACTTTCCTTATGATGTATTATTATAATGACTATATTATTATTATAATATTTGGCCTTTAAATTTAATTATTTCACTTTATATCGCCCCCCCCCCCCGATTTTGCCGAAAAAATTCAGGGAAAAAAATAATTAAAAAAAAAAATTTTTTTTTTGACATTTTTTAGTACTTTTTGATTGAAAAAAGATAATGATGTCCAGTGAAAATTAAAATTATATTGGGTGCATTCAAGATCACTCATCGCTTCCATCATGATTTTTTTCTGATATATTTTTTCCATCATAAATGTGTTTTTTTGATGAATATTTTTTACTTTTATGTTTTATTTTAACGATTTTTGATGTTTTTTAATAAATTCTACAGTTCATTTTATTTAACTTGAACGCGTTCGAGGAAAAATTTTTTGGAAAAAATCATTGATGTCCATCGATGAGCAATCTTGAATGCACCCATTATTATTAGATATGAACTTAACTTACTTTAAAAACGCATTATCTATGGAAAATTTGATAAAAAAATTATTGAGTCACGTGATAAAATTTTTTATTTTGTCCCCCCCTTCACAAAAATCCAAATCCAAATGCGACATAAAGAGAAATAATTAAATTTAATGGCCTTATGCATTTTAATTTTAAGATTCATCAAGCCATAATAGTCCTCGACGACGTTCAGTTTCAATAATATGTGATGAAAGAAATAAACCTAGATCAGAAACAACTGAGTTAGTATCGTTTGATACTGTAGGAGATAAGCTTACAAAATGTTTAGATTTGAAAATGAAACAAGATCGTTCTATATTGGAAAATACTAATAACAATGTAACAAGGAACAAGTTTGATTCAAACATTATGCAACAAGCTGAATATCTCTTAGGAAAGCATAGTTTAGATAACACAGACGTTACCATTACAAGTCTTAATTACATTGATGAGTATCAAAACACCATTAATAATGGTGATGCAAACACTAACATTCGTACGATTCAAGGATATTTTGAAGATTCGACCACTTTAAAATCACCAGATCCCAAGTAAATAAATTTAAAAATACTTACTAAATATGATTTCAAAATTACACTGTATGTGAATTTCCATGTTCTATTTTTAGTTTTTGTCGAAAGAATCAAGTTATTTCATCATCTAATGACGCAAAGGAAAAGATTTCACAAAGTAATACTACTGTCAATCTAGATGGTATCATCCTTAATCAGTCGTTATTACCAACCAATTCCAGTAAATTACCGCTGATTGTATTAAAAGATGATGGACCGCTTTATAAGCTACAAAAAAAAGAGGAGACACTTGAAGTTTCCAAGCTATTTTCCTTCTTACAGATATTGACTGCAGCATTTGGGAGTTTCGCTCATGGTGGTAATGACGTTTCTAATGCTATCGGGCCCTTAATTGCCTTGTGGCTGATTTACAGTGACGGCTCGGTCAAACAAACATCGGAAACTCCATTACTAATTTTGTTTTTTGGCGGAGCTGGAATTTCTATTGGACTATGGATATGGGGACGGCGTGTTATCAAAACAATCGGCAACGATTTGGCAAAAATCACACCATCAACGTAAGAACTTTTTCATTTAAACATAAATGGGCAGATTTTTCAAATATATCGAAAATCAGGCGTCACTCTTTTTCTTATGGCTCAAAAACCTTTTAAGTGTTGCATTTTTTATTTTTATATTTTATTGCTTAAGAAATACCTTTAATTTGAATGTACCCCGTCCCCAACAAAAACTTATCATTAGAAACATTTTTTTTCGAAAATCTGCCCAAATGTATTATGTATTTATATGTTTATTATATCTATTACACACCTGTACTTTAGTGGTTTCACAATTGAAATTGGAGCTGCATTAACTGTATTACTAGCTAGTAAACTTGGACTACCTATATCTACTACACATTGTAAAGTTGGATCTGTAGTTTTTGTTGGATACTCATCAAGTTTGTCTCAAAAAAATAATCTGTCAAGTGAGGCAAGAGGAGTTGATTGGAGTCTTTTCAGAAACATTGTGTATGCATGGATAGTAACAAGTAAGTATTTATTTTTCTTACTTTATTGTCAATGATTCATTTAATATCTTATTATTTGTTTTTAGTTCCCATTGCTGCAATTCTAAGTGCTGGATTAATGATTTTGATGCAAAAAATGTACTTTAGGTAGGGGAATTAAAATAAATAAACTAAATGAGGTTCCCTAATAAACAAGTTTATAGTTTTATTCTCTCTTTATGTACAAAAAATATGGCTTTGTAAATAACACGAAAAGGCATGATTAAATGAAATGTATTTTTAAATGAATTGCAATATCAAGTTTATGAACAAAAAATAATAATAATTTATCAAAATACTACCTTTTTTTTAAAAAAACTTACTATCAGCATTTTGATTGATAAAATTTATAAATGGAAATATGATAAATATTTAGGATATTTTATTTAAGCTTTTTGAAACAGCAAAAATGTAAAGAAATTCGTGTATGAAAATTGTATGAGTTTAAAAATAAATTTTCTTTTATTTTTCATTCGATCCAATACATCTATGATTATGTTTAAAAATAAATCGGGTAACACGAATATCTGTTCAAAAATAAGTAAAGAATCACTCTTAAATTACTTCAGAAAGCTGGCATCATTGATGATAGATACTACTTTAAAATGTCGAAAGAAATAGTTGTGTTTTTTAATAATCAAAAATGAGTGAATTACATTCTCAAGTTTGCTTTGACGCTTTGTCAATTCTAAATAATGTTCAAGTTGTTGAAACAGGTATGAATCCTTCGATGACTTTTAATGAATAACTTTGTACAAAAATATTATAACCATATATCATATACCATATAATTAAAATTTTAATTATAAAAATTCTGTGATATTTTTTTTATTCATTTTGTTCATACAGTTTGTAATTTATGTGGTGCATCTCATTTTACTGGTAATTGTCCGATACTTAGACAAGGCACATATGTAAGTATTTTGCCCTTTTTAGGAAAAAAAAAATAATTTTGGCACTCAAAAATTAAATGTGTCTTAAGTTAAATAAGTATAGTTTAATAAAAATTATTAATTTGATGCATTTGTTAACATCTATCTATGTGTCTTACCGTTTTTTGTTTTATTAAATTTAAATTGTATCTCATGTTTTTCGAGGTGGCTGATACTCCACAACAAACTTTTTCAAGGTCTTCAATTCCAAAAGGATTAATAATAATGAACAGTGAAACTGAAGGAACATGCGTTATAACCTCACAAAAGTTTGCTAAAGGAACTCGATTTGGCCCATTACTTGCACCAGCAACATTTTTTCCGACCAAAGAAACAAAATTCCCACTCATTATTTTTCCAACACACCAATATAATAACGAGGAAACTTATGATATTCAAGATCTTTTCACTGGTAGAAACATTTATTTAGATACGACTGACGATTCATTCTGCAATTGGATGGTACACGTTTCGCCAGGTATTATTTAAAAAATTATATATATATTTAATATGAATAAATATATACCTAATAATTTTAGCCAAATACTCGAACGAACAAAACTTATGTTGCTATCAAGAAAACTATGAGATTTACTATGCAGCAATACAAGATTTGGAATTGGGAGACATTTTAAAAGTTTGGTATTCTTCCACATATGCATCCATCATGGGAGCAAAACTTTTAGAGCCTAGTCCATTTGATATTTGTAATAATATTTTGCGTCAAGTATCCAAAGATTATGGATTTAATATCGATGAAAATCAAGCTCTCAATACTAATAATTCTTTTTTAGTCTGTGACGAAACTCTTGCTGATATAAAAAATGACACTGAAATAGCTCTTCCGCCAGTTATGAGTTTATTGAAAACTACTGTACACAACTTTTCCAATATAAAGGATGACAGTTTGAACATTTACGATTATAACAGGTCATTTTCTGTAAACAATGAAAAAAATAATCGTTTAATGAACAATGATACCTTGGTAAATCATGCTGACATGCATGTTAAATTAAATGTTTCCAGAATGATTGAAGAGACCATTAAATACGGTTGCGATATTTGTAGCCGAAAATATGCTACCAAACTCACGTTGGAAAAACATTTAAGAACCCATGGTCTTTTTTTATGCATTGTATGTGATAAGTTATACGATGCACTAAGTGAAATGGAAAATCATGAATGCTACAAAAAGAAAAATCGAAGCCGTCCGTTACATTGCCAAGTTTGTCTTAAATTATTGTCCAATTCTTGGTCCCTTAACCGTCACATGAAAATACATCGAAATACAGATACTGAACCAACAAATTTATACAAATCACCTGGTGACAAAACGTTTCATCAATGTATTTCTTTAAAGGAAACAAGAGAGTCTTCCTGTGAAGAAAATAACGAAAATTTGAAATGTAGCGTCTGTAATCGACAATACAAAAACATTAATGGTCTTGAAAAACACTTACGTACTACTCACACTGTTCATACTAAGGAGATGTCATTTATTCAAAAAGCAAGAAACAAACCAATATTGTCAAAAAATTCAACACCAATCAAACCGTCCGTGGCAAAAGCTCTTGTTTCAAAGTTGACTAAAAGAAAGGAAGCTAACTCAGACACTCAACATAAAAGCGAAATATATGAAAAAACAACTTTTGATAATTACAGCAAACCATCAATTGATATTGTACAGAATATTAAGCTCAAAGGTCATGCACCAGTAGACAAAAAAACAGTTATTGAGAAGTATGAATCAGAGACAAACAATTCTCCAATCTTAGACGGTGAAAACAGCGAGGTATATTCAATTCTAACATATATATATACATATATACACACATAATAATTTTCAGGAACATCATACAGAATGTCGAAAAATAGTATTTTATAGATGTCCTTATTGTGAAAAACCTCCTCTTAAAGCACGCAGTTCTCTTAAAAAACATTTTTCTCGAGCACATGGTAATTATATAAATGAATGGAAAGCTAGTAATTTCTTGTCAAAGCAAATTTTACGAGATGACAAAGTAATAAGAAGACTTCGAAATAAATATAATGAAAAGAAACGTTTACAAGTAACTAGTGGAAAATTAAATCTTAAAATTAAAAAAAAAAAGTGCATACTACCTATTCGCAAAACAACTAACGAGCCTTACAGTGATCTAAATATAGACAAAACTGAAGCAAATATAAGGAATACCTTTTCAACTAGTACTAAAGTCCCAAAAACAAAAAAAAATAACGACAAAACTTTTGATATTATGTGTATTAATTCTTCAAACATAGGAATAAACTCAAGTATTATTTCTAATGAAAATGTTTTATCCAAAATTAACGAGCATGAAAACATTGACAATCTGTTTTTTGAAAACTTAAATATTTTTCTGGATCCATTAAACGAAAATACATACACGGAAGACGTTACAATACAGTCAATAAATTACATACAAGAGAATTTTCAAAACTCGTTCGATAAAATACAGGAAAAATTAGATGCTGAATTGCAACTTAGTCAAGAACGAGATTTGATTTGGAAAAACTCATGTAATTTTGGAGGACTTTCCGAAGAAGTTATTTCTAAGAATGCATATGATCTTGATGAAAGTGTTATGTTAAATTTAAATTAACACAAATATTTATTTAACATATTGCAATGCATTTTCAAATATTTTTTTAGAGTACATAGTATATTTTGAGATTGTTTTATCTTTATTATATTCTCTCTTTTTATTTTCAATCAATAACATCAATACTTTAAAGAATTGTTAGTATGGGAAAATTAGTTTGAAATAAAATTCAAAATCAAAGTCAATTACATCTTTTGTAGTTTTATTTCCATGTTTGTTATTGATTCGGTTTTCGATATAAATTTCTTTGCATGGTAAATGAGTCCTTGAATGTCTTGAGTATCATCAAAAAACTTTGAAATATGTTTAAAATTTCTGTGTTTTGGAGTCATATCTTTAACTAAGAAAAAATCAAGTTTTAACATATAAATAAAAAAAAAACGATACGATTAGCTTACGTGAAAGTATTCCATGATCTACATCATACGATAAATCAATAAATGCATCCCTTTGAAATGTAAGTCTTACGTGAATTGCATTATTTTTAATTTTAAGAACCGTACAATGAATAGAAAGTAATATCTCCAGTTGTTGTATTTCCTTTATTCGATAGCCAATGCCGCAATACAATTTTGTGATGCTATCATTTTGTAATGCTGTAAAAATTATTCTTAACTGTAGGTGCATTCCATTCTAAAAAATACCAAAATCACGGTTTTGATTTTTACCGATTTCTTCATAAAACAGTTATAGAAATGAAAAACTGAATAGTTTATCGTGATGTCCATCAAAAAAGAAGAAATTTTTGCTTTGGCGAAATTTTTTTACCCTTATTTTTAAAAATTTTATGATAGTTTTAAAAAATTTTTATCGAAAAATCCGTGTAGCGAAAAAAAGGTCAAAATTTCAACTTTATTATTTTAAAATTTTTGTTCACCAGGATTGTTTGTCATCTCGAGTACATAAATTTTTGCCATGAAACATATGGTTGGAAACGAACTGTTTGGTCAGAAAAGCCAAAAATGTGATATTTTTGCGTTTTTAAAAAATTTTGAACCATTGATAAAAATTTTTAAAATAAGTCGAAAATAAATGTTGTCTTAGCAAAAGTTTCTTATTTTCAGATGGACATCAAGATAGGGTAATAAGATCTGTACTTTTATAGGTAAATTTAAAATCCGGGATTTCGGTATTTTTTAGAATGGAATGCACCTGTAAAAAAATTATACCAACACGAATACAAATTGATTAAAAACAGTTTTGTAGGACGTCAGGATGTGCATTTAAAGTTTTGAAGTACATATTTGAAGATATCTCCTTAAATGGAGAGTTTACAGATTTAGTTTAAGTTTTTAGTTTAAAGTTGTTTACATATGGAAAGGTGAAACAAAAAAAGTTGAAATCGGCGGACCCTCCAAAAGCGAATTAAAGGTGATGACCGTATTGGTCAGTGTTACAAAATTTACATACTTTTGTTCAATAGTTTTGATTTTGTTTTCAACTTCCTGTTCTCTGTTTTTAAACAAAACGCATACTTAGTTGATTTTTCTTGATTTACGATACTTTTTGATAACGTTTTATGAATGAAATTAAAATTGTTTTGAATTCTGTGATACTGAATCATTATTACTGAATCCTACTTATTTTTTTTATTTATTAAATATATATCTGTAAATAATTGATTTAACAAATATTTTTGAAAGAAAAAGTTAAGATTAAAGGCAGTTAAACATAGAGATGTAAATATTTGAATAAATGTTTATATGACAGAGTAAATGTCCCAGTGCAAAATTATTTTCCACGATTATTTTCTTATTTATTATATCTAGGTATTTATATTGATATTTTGAAAAATAAATATTTAAATATTTAATACCTAAAAAAAATAGTTGTCGCATCGACGAACCGGAGCGATTAACATAAATACGTTTTCATATTCAATCAAGTTTTTTTATACTTTAACATAAAATCGGGTACGGATGAACGGAGGGATAAAAACGTTTTTTTTTTCTACGAAAATGTAAATGCGCTAAAAAATTTTGTGCCAGTTTCTGAATAATAAATATTCTTTTTTTGAATGAAGAAATAATAATTCAACAACATAATGAAATTACAAAATACAATAATAAACATAACTTTGTACAAAGTTGCGGATGCCACGTGACTTTAAAGGAATACGCATGAAGTCACGTTGATTGCAACGTTATATGCGCTATAATTACCAAGGTATACGTATTTTACTATAGGTACCTTGAGTTTGTAAGTGTTGAGAAGTACTGGAAATACTTATTTATTACAAATTTGAAAAGTGAAAAATGGAAGAACAATTTAAGGAAAAACACACCATTCATTGTAAACGTTAATTTTTTATTACTGTTTATTTTAAAATTAAACATTATTGGATACACTTAGGGTTCAGGCGTGGATTGAGACTTCATGATAACCCAGCTTTGCGAGAAGGCTTAAAAAACGCCAAAACCTTTCGTTGTATATTCATAATTGATCCATGGTTTGCTGGTACATCAAATGTTGGAATAAATAAATGGAGGTAAATTTTAACAATAAAAATTACAAAAAATAATTTTAAAAAATTATTATTTTAGATTTCTTCTTCAATGCCTTGAAGACCTTGATTCAAATTTGCGGAGGCTTAACTCTCGTTTATTTGTGATACGCGGTCAACCTGCTGATACACTTCCAAAGCTTTTTAAGGAGTGGTCAACTACTTGCCTTACATTTGAAGAAGACCCTGAACCTTTTGGACGTGTAAGAGATCACAACATAACGGAAATATGTAAAGAGCAATCTGTAGAAGTGATAACAGCAGTGTCACATACATTATATAAATTGGAAAAGTATTTATGTTTTACTTATGTAACTATTTGACCTTTTTATTGTCCTCTTATGATTGTTTATAAATTTATATGTATTTAATTGTATTATAATGTCAAATTTTAAAAAGGGATGGGTAACCCAAATATACAGAAAAATGTAAGTCATAATTTCGTAGGCGGAAATAGTGATGCCAACACCTTTAAATTTTCTTTCAGAGTTTGGTATCTTTGTTTAAAAATTAGAAACTGAAATACAAATATATGCTTATTTCTTTATTGTTTAAGTAGTTGAGATTTTTTTAAAAATATTTTCTTAATTGATTGGACTTCAAAATGTTGAATAAACATTGAAAATTTAAGTGGAAAATTAAAAAAATCCTTTTAAAAGGCTTAATTTAAAAAAAAAAAAAATGTTGAAATACTGATTTCTGCATTTAAAATTTTAAATTCTTTTACAATTTAATAACTCAATAGGACAAACAACTCATTACAATATCAAACAGTTGATCAAAATATAGAATTCTAAAGAATAATACCGAAAATACCTCTTTTTGAGTTCGAGATCAATTAGGTAAAGCAGTAAAATAACAAACATTAATATTAATTAATTAATAAACATTAATAAATTCATTAATGTTTAAAATTATTATTTTTTTTTTTGATTTTAAAGGCTTAAAGCTCGAAAAAATCGAGCTTTAAGCTTGACTTAAGGCTCGAGCTTCAAGCAAGCAAGCCCAAGCTTTGGCATCACTAGGCGGAAATGACAAAAGGTCAAATAATTCATTCTAGTCGACCAACCTAATTTTTATTATGTATTGATGTTTTTATTTTTCAGAATAATTGAAAAAAATGGAGGAAAAGCACCTTTTACGTAAGAAGCAAATTCAAATTTATTTGATAATGACATTTGAAATGAAGTACTGATGTCTATTTAGATATCATCAATTTCAAGCTGTAATCGCTTCTTTAGAGTCTCCTCCACCAGCTGAACCTTCGATCTCCCTAGAGACACTAAATCATGCTGGAACTCCCGTTGATGATGACCATGATGAAAAATACGGAGTACCTTCTTTAGAAGAATTAGGATTTGATGTTAACGGACTGAAACCAGCCGTTTGGATAGGAGGAGAAACCGAAGCTCTAGCACGTTTAGAACGCCATTTAGAACGAAAAGCTTGGGTTGCTTCGTTTGGAAGACCTAAAATGACACCTCAATCACTTTTAGCTAGTCAAACTGGATTGTCTCCATATTTACGCTTTGGTTGTTTGAGTACAAGACTTTTCTATTATCAATTAACAGGTAACATGTGAGATAATTTGATACATTTGTTTTTTGTGTTTTTCTTTTTTTCCAGACCTCTATCAAAAAATTAAGAAAACTACTCCACCATTATCTCTTCATGGACAATTACTTTGGAGAGAATTCTTTTATTGTGCTGCAACAAAAAATCCTAATTTCGATAAAATGGTTGGGAATCCCATTTGTGTTCAAATGTGTTGGGATAAAAATCCCGAGGCACTTGCAAAATGGGCAAACGGTCAAACAGGATTTCCTTGGATAGACGCAATAATGGTATAAGGCCGCTCCAAATTTTTTTCTATGTTTTTGTCTCATACCCCATTTTAAAAGCCGAAAATCCAATGGGGCAAAATAAAAAAAAAGTTAAAAATGTCATCAAAATTGACCATTTTTGGCCTTTTTCCATATTTTTTCAAAGAATTTCAAAAATATTTTCAATTTTTAAGAATTGTTGTATTGAAAAACGAAATTTCACATGAAATTCCTTCTCTAAAATATTTTCAAAAAAATTATTTTTCAAAATTTTGGACAGGTATTTTTATGAAATTTTTTTTAAAATTTTTTAACTTGAAATACTCTGAGATCAATTTTAAATCATTAAATCTCAATGTAAATACCACAAAAACTACTAAAATATTCATTAAGGGCCCAAATTTGTTAAAATTTTGTCATACTGTATGAAAAAGTATTTCAAATTTTTTTTTATTTTGCCCCCTCCCCCATTTTGAAAAAAAATCTTTTGGGACAAAAACATCGAAGCAAATTTGGAACAGCCTAAATTAATTACTAAAATAAATACGTTAACTTATTGTCCAAATCTTTAGCGGCAACTTCGAGACGAGGGTTGGATTCATCATCTTTCAAGACATGCTGTTGCATGTTTTTTAACACGGGGAGATTTATGGATATCATGGGAAGAAGGCATGAAGGTTTTTGAAGAGCTTCTTTTAGATGCTGATTGGTCTGTAAACGCAGGCATGTGGATGTGGCTTTCATGCTCATCATTTTTTCAACAATTCTTTCACTGCTATTGTCCAGTCAAATTCGGTAGAAAAGCAGATCCAAATGGTGATTTCATTCGAAGATATATTCCTCCATTAAAAAACTTTCCCACGCGATATATTCATGAGCCGAAACTGGTAAATTATAATTATAATTATTTAATGAGTTAGAGTTTGTCATTAAATTAACGGCTATTTTGTAACGGTATTCCAACACATTTTCTGTTTAGCGTTATATTTTTAAGGGATATAGAAATTTTATATAGATTTTTGTTTTTAGTACTATTTATTTTGTATGAAAAAATTTGAAACTGTTTAATTTAGCATTATTTTGTTGAATCATTTTTCTAAAAACTAATTTTCATATTTTTATACATTTTTGTAAAATATTAGTTTACTTCTTGATTTTTTATTCAAAATGTCCATAAACAAACACCTTTTGCAACACCTTTAATTTGTATAAATTTTATAAAATTATAAATATAGTTATATATGATAAAGAAGAGTTCTTTCCAAAAATTTTAAAATGAAATATTAATATTTTAGGCACCAGAGACTGTACAGCGTGCTGCGAAATGCATAGTCGGTAAAGATTATCCATTACCTATGATTGATCATTTGAAAGCCAGTCGAATAAATATGGAACGTATCAAGCAAGTGTACCAACAATTAACAAAATATCGGGGATCAGGTTGGTCCAACTAAGTTTGATTAAGTTTTCATTTATTATATTATTATTATTTAATCTAGAACTTGAAAATGACAAAATTAATTTTCAATTGGTTAATATGCTTAAAGCTGCTAAATCTCATTCAGGGATCCCCACATCCACTCCAAGTCCTACTACATTACTTACAACTGTCAACAATTCTGGTGATTATTTATGTCGTACTCAAATAATACCTAGTTCACCTAACATAACATACCACAAGACAAATAAATCTTTTGAATGTCGTGCTGAGCTTTTGGGAAATTGCGAGCGTATAGAAGTAGAAAAAAAAAATATTGTTCAGACCTCTGATGGTAATACAACAGAACACCAAATTATCCCATTTGTTAAAATAACACAAAGTTCTAATAGTGAAACTCAATGAATAAGCTATAAATTAAGATTTAAAAAAAACAAATTAAAAAAATATATTTTTGTTTTCTTTCATTCTATTTTGAAGTTAAGTTTTTAATGCTACCAGGTTTGTATCTGCTAAATACATATGCCACCAGTTTAATAAATAAGTACTTGAAACACCTTGTTTTACTTTTGAAAGGGAACTTTAGTATGCATAAAAAAATCAGCAAAAAAGAAAATATTTGGATAGAAGAAACATTAAATTGCAATATTAAAAAATAATAAACGAAATAATTTGCTATGACATTGTAGAGAAATTTTAATGAAGAAAATGGAAGAAAAAAGTAAAGAAACCATTTACGAAAACGATTCGACTGTTGTAATGTCTGAAAAAGTGCAATCTTTAGCTGGCAGTATATATCAGGAGTTTGAAAGAATGATGCAAAAATATGATGAAGATGTTGTAAAATCGTTAATGCCATTATTAGTAAATGTTTTGGAGAGTTTAGACTTAGCATATCAGTCTAATCAGGAGCAAGAAGTTGAATTAGAACTATTACGTGAGGACAATGAGCAACTAATAACACAGTATGAAAGGGAAAAAGTAGCTCGAAAGCAATCGGAACAAAAATTAATTGAAATTGAGGACATAGCTGAAACAGAAAATAAAGAGCTTGCCGCTAAATTAGAGTCTTTGGAAAGTATTGTTCGAATGTTAGAATTAAAACATAAAAATAGCTTAGAACATGCAAACCGATTGGAAGAACGAGAAACTGAACTGAAGAAGGAATACAACAAGTTACATGATCGATATTCTGAACTATTTAAAACTCATGTTGACTACATGGAACGCAGTAAGCTTCTTATTGGTAATAATTCCCAACTGAACTCAATTTCAGAGAGGTTAGACATAAATAGAGCAGGGTCCATTCATATGGCACGGTCTTCAGGCCCTGTCTCATTTGGTTTTGCCTCATTGGAAACTTCAGTAATGGATGAAGAAACTGTCTGCAGTACAAATTCATCGAACTCAGGTCCATCTTCATTGCACAATGAATTTGAAAGTATTTCAACTGATAAACAATCTCACAACAAGATAACAAATGAATTTTTCGATACTGAAACTCCCACTACTCTTAAAGGTATCACTACAACCAAAAAAGAAGAGCGGTCTGCAAATAACTTGTACCAGGAATTAACATTTCATGATGAGGCTCTTGAAAGTGAAGAAAATGATGTAACCGGAAGATATGTCCATCCTGGTGAATATGCTTCATCCGTCAATGATAATTTCTTTGGAATGGGAAGAGAAGTAGAAAATTTGATAATGGAAAACAATGAACTCTTAGCTACTAAAAATGCACTAAATATAGTTAAAGATGATCTTATTTTGCGTGTAGATGAGCTAACTGGAGAAATAGAAATTTTGAGAGAGGAACTGAATGCTGTTTTATTGTCAAAAAATAAAATTAAAGACAAGATATATGAACTCGAAGAAGAATTAAAGAAAACCAAAGAACAAATTAATCAAAAGAACAATTCTGAAAATGAAGATGAGGGTGATGTTCCAATGGCACAGAGAAAACGTTTTACTCGCGTAGAAATGGCACGTGTTCTCATGGAACGAAATCAATATAAAGAACGATTTATGGAACTTCAAGATGCTGTTCGTTGGTCTGAAATGATGAGGGCAACCCGTGTTGATTCATTAGATAAAAAGTCTAAACAGAGTATATGGAAATTTTTTAGTAACCTTTTTAGTTCAAATGAACGCCTATCGACTGACCAAGCAGGAACAATGGTTCGATATGATTCTTCTGATCCAAGTCTTACATCTGAAATAGCAGAAGAACATTTATCTAATATTGGAAACAATAAAAATCTCGCTACGAATGCGCTTGTGATGTCAAAAGACTTTACCGCAGAAGACCACAAATCTTCACAAAAGGCAATGTTAAGGAGACGTGAGCAATATAGACAAGTGCGAGCTCACGTTCAAAAAGAAGATGGCCGGTTGCAAGCCTATGGATGGAGTCTGCCTGGATCTAAGAATTTACATACACACAAGCAAAATAAAAGTCCGAGTGGAGTTCCAGTTCCAGTTCCAGTGTTTTGTAGACCATTGGCAGAAGCTAGTCCTCATATGAAGGTTTGGTGTGCTTCCGCCGTAAATTTAAATGGTGGTTTCACTAAAGACGGTGGTTGCGTGATTGGTGCTAGTGTATTTTATTCAAAAGAAAAATCTAAAATTCTTGATATTTCTGGTGAAAATCATGATAACTTCGAAAAGTTTGAAAAAAAATTAAATATTAAAATTAATGAACCACATGAAGATATGCAGCTAAGTTCCTACATTTGGATATGTACAAGTAATCATACAGTTAGTACAGTAACTGTTATTGATGCCAAAAATCCAGCTGAGATTTTAGATTCTTTTGCAGTGTGTCAAACACATTTATTATGCATTTGTTCAGTTATGGGAGCTCTTGAAAAAGACTATATTGTTTTAGAAAGCAGCGAAATTACCAAGTCAGGAGATGCATTAGAAAAACCAGGAAAAGGGCTAGACAACATTGGGCAAATTAAATATTGTCGTTTTAACAAGGATACGACAATTGACGATTCTAATATTTCAAAAGAACCAACATTGAATGAAAATCGTAACTCTTCTGAAAATAAAAATTTAGAAAACACACCAATCGATGAGCCGCAAATGTCTTCTGTTGGACCTACAATGTGGTTAGGTGCTCAAAACGGCATGCTTTATGTTCATAGTGCTGTAGCACATTGGAGAACATGTATACATTCTGTAAAATTGCCAGATGCTGTTTTATCCATTGTTCATATTGAATCACGTGTCATTGTTGCACTAGCAAATGGAAGTCTAGCGATATTTAGACGTCAATCATCAGGTGAATGGGATTTAAGTGCGTGTCATATGCTAATACTTGGATCTCCTAAGAGATCAATTCGATGTCTTACAGTCGTAAGTGATAGAATTTGGGCAGCACACCAAAATAAGATTTATATTGTTGACCCTATTGATTTAAACATTCTTCATATAATAGAAGCTCATCCACGAAAAGAAAGTCAAATAAGACAAATGACAGCCTATGGGTTAGGTGTTTGGGTATCTATTCGTCTAGATTCAACTCTAAGATTATATCACACTGAAACATACGAACATTTGCAAGATATAGACATTGAGCCATATGTTTCAAAAATGTTAGGCACTGGAAAACTTGGATTTTCATTCGTTCGAATAACTGCATTGTTAATTTCATGTGCTCGTTTATGGATTGGTACTGGAAATGGCGTTATTATATCCATCCCCTTGATAAATGATGGACAATTATCTAAAAATAATTTCATCCCAAAATGTTGTATGGCAAGTGCTCAATTATCATTTCATGGACATCGCGATGCTGTAAAATTTTTTGTTTCTGTTCCGATGAACTTGCCTCTTGCTGAAACTCATCTTCAAAAGCCACCGGACATGCTTGTTTTATCTGGAGGAGAAGGATATATTGATTTCAGACAAGAAGAACATGCAGATGATCTGTCTGACACAGCTACACACTTACTGGTTTGGCAAGTTTCTTCTACACAGTTTTTCGCTAAGAATTAATAAAATACATATGTATTAGACAAACTATTTAAATATGAAATGAAATAAAAAATAATCACCAAAAAGATGTCACTCACCTTGACTAAATTTATTAGTAAACTAATTGCTTCACTCGTCAATATTACCATTAAAGTAAAACGTCAATTTAATTATTTATATAAATATTATTATTTATACATAATAATAAATACAATCCAAACTATAAATAATCATTATGAAAAAATTAAGCAATAATTTATGCAATTTTAATTTAAACTAACATGGTGCTAACAGCTGACTAAAGATATGTACCTAGTTATTATTTAAAACTTAATCTGAACCACTAAAAAACATTTCACATTTAACGATTGAAGGATTATGCAGCTTCTCGTAGTTTTGTATGAATACATTTGTTTTTTCTTTTTCTATTTGATAATCGATGGACGTAGTGGACATTTGTTGCAAAGGTGTTGATGTACGCGTAAACTTTTTATCGAAATTAATTTTGTTTGAAGATGATGTTGATGATCGAGTTTTAGATATTCCAAATAGTTCTTTCAAATGCTTGTTTGTTGATAGTAGCGACTTATCGTGTGTTTCAAATATTGACTGTTTTGTCAAGAGTTCCTTCAATCCAACTGAATTTTTTATTGTGATTTCACTTGATGAGCTGCTGCTTTTTTCAGCATGTTCGGTTCTTAACAGAGTAGATACAACCCAATTCAGTTTTGAATCACCAGTTCGGTCTATTTTTATCTTTCTTCGTTTTAATTCACGATTTAAACCTTCATAAATATCTTTTTTCAAGAATGAGTCGTTAACTTCTGATTTTTTATTTATATTCGGATCAAAATGTTTTGTGACATCATCGTTCTTTCTTTGTCTACGTTCTTCCTTTATTTGATCATTAGTTGATGGTCTTGATTCTGATAACATACCACTATCCAGGCTTTTTCCTAGTACTTCAACTTGTTTGATATTCTTATATATTTTACTTTTTTCTACAATAGCTTTTTCACTTGATTCATTTTCATTTGGATCATAATCGTTTTTAACAATATTAGCCAACTCGATTATTCGTTTACTACAATTTTCAGTTAACTCTACATACACATCAAGTATTTTTTTTTCATATTCCTCACTTGCTCGCATTTGTTCTAATTTTTTAATTATTATACTTATATCTGACAAAAATTTACTAGGCGGTGAAAATTTATATTTTATTTGTTTACTTTTTTTTTTTTTTATGTTCAACTTATGTGTTTTTGCTTTAAAATTTTTCTCGACACCTTCTCTTTTATTACTACTGATTAAAGAATTATTTTCAAGTATCATTCGATTGCATTTATAAATTTGTTCGAGAGTATATTTATTTGAAGAGTTATTTATCACTGAATTAGTTGGAGTTATTATATCAAAGTCATTACTTAAATTCCATTTATCTAATGATGCACGTGACATGCTAAGAAGTTTGTGACAATGTTTAAGTAATTTGTAATTTTCATTAATATCCTTTTTGTAGCAATTTGATTCTTGTTTATTTATTTTTTTAATGTTTAAAGATTTACTCATCGGATATCTATAAGTTGTTGATTTAGATGAAATTGAGTTTTCAATTGACGTATTTAAAATGTATTTCAAATGAACCGACTTGTTTTTTATTTCACGCTCTTTTGTATTTTCAAACTCTTGATTTTTGTTTTGATAATCAACGACGGTTTTTAAGAATAGCTGTGTTTTGCTGTCATTATTTTTTGCATTCGATTGTTTACTTTTCACCATAGTTGAATAGTTTTTTGGTGAAAACTGATTAATGTCAAGAATCAGTTTGAAGGCTTCACTGATTTGTTTTTTACTTGATTGTACGTTCTTCAGCAATTTATCTACGTCTTCAGAATCAGGCTAGCAAGAAAATAAAATGCTTATGATAATGAACAGTATTAAATTATTTATTATTATGAATATACCTACCTTATTATTTTTTGTAAAGCGTATACCTTCTCTATTTGATTTATTAAATGCTGCATTCATTTTTTGAATTTCTGCAATATAGCCACTTTTTGACTCATCTGTTTTCACGTTGATTTCCAGACTTTTCTTTTTTGTCTGATCTGTCTTTACTTCAGAATTCAAATATTTAACAAGATGTTGGAGATTTTCTTTATCTATTAAGCTTCGATTGTCATATATAACATTATCGTGGTCTTTTACAAATCGATAATTTTCTAGCATTAACTTTTTTGTAGATATGAAATCTGACACTTCATTAAACGGTATTATTAATGGTTTACCTTCATACCGACTATCAGCAGCTTAAAAAATACATTTTTTATCTACTGTATTAGGTATTATATTTTATATTTCTTACCTTCAATATTGATTTTAGTTTTACCATTTTTTTCGACTGTTAATCCATTTTCAATAGCCAAGTTTGCTACATCTCGTTGTTTAAAATGTTTATGTTGATTAGATTTAGATCTTATGCATAATAACTTTGAAACATCTTTTTTAGTTTCAATACCTTCATTGATTGATGTTTTTTGATAAGACATCTTTATCAAGTTTTCACACTTTTCGTCTTTTTCTTCTTGCCATAGCTTCATTTCTTTAAATTTGTATTGTTTAACGTATTTTTTTTGTCGTTCTTTTTCATCATCGTATTGTTTTCGAATGCAAGTTGCTAATAAATTAGATTGTTCGCGAACCTTATTTATTAGAATTATTAAAGAAGCAGAATTGTAATATTAAAATATTGTATACCTGTTTTATTCGCATTCGTTCCCGAATTTGATATGTATTTGTATTTGATAAGAAAATCAAATGTTGACGATCAACAAATCTCAAAGAACCACCATGATCTTTAAGCCTCATAAATGTCATTTTGTCTTTAAATTACTTTTATTTGATTACCTAGTATTAGTATTATAAAATTTCAGTTAAAAATAGTGATGTAAAAAACGATGAAATACTTATATTAACATTTTATGTATTTATTAGGTATTTAAATATTTATATTTGTATTTATTGTTTATAGGGTGACATAAAGTGAAAAAAATAAATTTAATAATAAATAAGGCCGTTCCAAAATTTTTTTCCGATGTTTTTGTCCCAAAACATTTTTTTCAAAATGGGAGGCAAAATAGAAAGTTTTGAAATACATTTTTATACAAAATGAAAAAATTTAAACAATTTTTGGTCATTAAAGATTAATTTAGTTGTTTTTATTTTACATTAAGATTTGGTACTTTAAAATTAATCTCAGAGTATTTCAAGGTAAAAATTTAAACAATTTAAAAAAAATTTGATTTTGAATTTTTGAGAATGAATTTTTCATGTTAAATTTCGTTTTTCAATACAAAAATTCTTGAAAAATGAAAATACTTTAAAAAATTTTTGAAAATTCATTGAAAAAATAAGAAAAAGGACCAAAAAATGGTTAATTTTGATGAAATTTTTAACTTTTTTTTTTGCCCCATTGGATTTTTGGCTTTTGAAATGGGGCAGGGGACAAAAACATAGAAAAAAATTTGGAGCGGCCTAATTAATTTAAAAAAATATTAAAAAATGATTACGTAATTCATTTATTTTGAATTAATTAATTTTTTTTATTAATTTTTTTTATATCAGTATCAATATTTTATTTATCAGGAAACATTTTTTTATAATTTATAATTATTAATATTAAATTATTAATATTATTTAATATTAATGTTAGTCCAAATTTAATTAGAATTTTATTAGGATAAGATGGTGTAGGGTAAGTTTTATATTGTTTAGTAATTTAGTAAATTATTAAATCTTTCAATGCTGGTATGGTATATTAACATTTTTTTCAAATCGAATTGAACTATTTCAAATCGACTTAGTTAATTGAGTAATGAATTAATTAATAAAAATGTAGTAAAAATAAAATTAATTTCAGAAAACAGTTTAGGCCGCTTCAAATGAAAATCAAAAATAAAGTCCAAAATTTTTGAAAATAAAATGGGGGGGGGGGTCAAAATAAAAAAAAAATTGAAATACTTATTTTCATACAAAATGACAAAATTTTACCAATTTTTGATCGTTGATCAACATTTTTGTTGTTTTTTAATAATCTTCTTTGAAATTTTCAAATTAAAAATTGATTTAAGATCATTTTAAGTTAAAAATTGAAAAATTAAAATTTCATAAAAATTAACTGTCGAAAAAATTTGAAAAAAAAAATTCAGTAATTTTATGAAAAATTTTTTTAGAGAAGAAAATTCAAGTTAAAATATGATTTTCAAAACAAAAATTAAATAATTGAAAATTTTTTACCATTTTTTTTATATTGTATTTTCATTCAAAAAAGTGGATCGGTGTTTGAGAAAACTATACGTCTTAGAGCATATGTTCTATTGACAAAAATGTTAGTTATGACGTCCCCCATAATGTTCACGAAAAAATTAGAAGAAATTTGAAAAAAAAACTTCACTCAGAGCCTCTTATTACCATTTTTATATTGATTTTGCGAAAAAATCGGCGCTTTTATGATTTAAAGTTTTCTTTTGATCAAAATATTTATACTAAATATATGAGCTCAGTAAAAAATAAATACACATACTGAACTTATGAATTTTGCCCAAATTTTTATATTTTTTGGCGCACAATTTTTTCCGTTCTCCTCGGAGCTGACTTGTTTCATACTTTATAGTTTGTTTTTTTTTTCGTTTTCCTTCAAGCAGACTTGTTTCATCCTTTAGAGTTTGTTTTTTCCTTATTTTTTTATTTTATTTTTTTTATAAATTTTTTTGAAAATGTCTTGAAAAATTATGAAAATATACGCAAAAACGGTCATTTTTGGTTAAATTTTTAACTTTTTTTTTATTTTGCCCCATTGGATTTTTGACTTTTAAAATGGGGCATCGGACTTTATTTTTGATTTTCGTTTGGAGCGGCCTTAATAATAAATATTAATTTTAAAGATAATTAAAATAATTAATTTTTTTCTGATATTTAAAAAAAAAATATTTATTTTATAAAAACTAGTAATGATAATTTATTTTAATTTATGAATTTATTGAATTTTATTTATTTTAAGCTAAATAGTGTTTAAAAATAAAATTATCCGCTTCTATAGTCTAGCGGTAGAGCGTCAGCTTTGCAACTAGATGGTCAGTGGTTCGATTCCACGAAACAACAAAACTTCATAGCTGGGACCGTCGATAATTCTCTCACCTAAAAATACCGTCAACAACTCCATACAACGCGCACCCCGTTTGATGCCGATATGAGGTTAGTGACGACAGGAGATAAGAATTGTCGATAAAGAAGTGCGCCGTGTAGAAGTCATCACGTACTGGCAGAAGAACATCCCGTGAGCCAGGTAGAGAGCTACAGACCAACACCCGTGTATGTGACATCCCACCACAGGCTCTACAGCGACAATGGAATTCATCGTGGGTTTCTACGACAGGTGGTGGCCGGCAGAAAGAAAACACAACCAAATCAAATAGATGGATTTCAGTAGTTCATAATAATTAATTAGAATTAAGAATTAAAATTGTGAATTGCAATAGCAACCCCAGTATTACAGAAAATATTTGTAATGAAAAATTAATGGGAAAATAAAGCTAAGGTAGAGAGAGAGTGTTTAAAAATAAAATTAAAAAAAATCAAAAAGTTTTTGTTAAAATTCCTGTTAATAAACAAGTTAAAAAAGTTTGTATTAACAAAATCAATCCTATTGCTCTAGGATGAGTTAGTAAATATAATTGAATCAATTAATAAATAAAAATATTATAACAATAAAATTAATTTCAGAAAATCGTTAAATAGCAATTCAGAAAATAATTTTGAAGATAATTAAAATAATTCTATGACTCGAGGACAGCATTTTAGAATTTTAGTGACTAAAAGGCGTCATTTTAAGTAGAACTTGTTTCGGAAAGATCAAAAAGCTGATATTCAAGTGATATATGTGGGTATTTTAACTTAAAAGTTTTTATTTTACGTTAATTGAAGCTTTTTGTGAAAGGTTTTTAATAAATTTTAATAAAAATAAGGAAAATTGAGTTTTATTAGTAAAAATAAAACAGTAAACAGCAAAAATAATAAACAGCGGATGAGTTTTATTTCTTGCTCTTTTGTATTTTTAAACTCTTGATTTTTGTTTTGATAATCAAAGATGGTTTTGAAGAATAGCTGTGTTTTGCTTGCATTATTTTTTGCATTCGATTGTTAACTTTTCACAATAGTTGAATACTTTCAGACAAGCAAGAAAATAAAAATGATAATGATAATTAATGAACAGTATTAATCATATAACACTGTACAACAAAAAAAGTATCTATTGCCTGGGTTCTGCATACATTTTTAAAATTTAATTTAATATTTTTTAATTCGTTTTAGATTGTATCAAGTCAAAAAGGATTTTAGCAAGACAGTAAATGGTATTTTTTTTTACATTTTTAAAATTTAATTTATTTTTTTTATTTCGTTTTAGATTCTATCAAGTCAAAAAGGATTTTAGCAATTGAAAAGTATGTGTATTCAACAGAGAAGTGCTTTTTTAATACATACAAAGTGAAAAATTAATATCATAAGGACAGTAAATGGTATATATATATTTTTTTTTATATTTTTAAAATTTAATTTAATTTTTTTTTTCTTCGTTTTAAATTCAATCAAGCCAAAAAGGATTTTAGCATATGAAAAGTATGTGTATTCAACAGAGAAGTGCTTTTTTAATACATACAACGCGAAAAATAAATTACATAAGGAGAGTAAATGGTAAACATATTTATTTTTTTATTTCGTTTTAGATTGTATCAAGTCAAAAAGGATTTTAGCAGGACAGTAAATGGTTAATATATTATTATTTTTTACATATTATAAAATTTAATTTAATTCTATTTTTTTTTATTTCGTTTTAGATTGCGGATCAAGTCAAAGCGGATTTTAGCAATTGAAAAGTATATGTATTGAACAGAGAAGTGCTTTTTTAATATATACAACGCGAAAAATGAATTACATAAGGACGGTGAATTTATTATTATTTTTTACACATAATAAAATTTAATTTAATTCTATTTGTTTTTTATTTCGTTTTAGATTGCGGATCAAGTCATAGCGGATTTTAGCAATTGAAAAGTATATGTATTGAACAGAGAAGTGCTTTTTTAATATATACAACGCGAAAAATAAATTACATAAGGACGGTAAATATATTATTATTTTTTACATATTATAAAATTTAATTTAATTCTATTTTTTTTATTTCGTTTTAGATTGAGGATCAAGTCAAAGCGGATTTTAGCAATTGAAAAGTATATGTATTGAACAGAGAAGTGCTTTTTTAATATATACAACGCGAAAAATGAATTACATAAGGACGGTGAATTTATTATTATTTTTTACACATTATAAAATTTAATTTAATTCTATTTGTTTTTTATTTCGTTTTAGATTGCGGATCAAGTCATAGCGGATTTTAGCAATTGAAAAGTATATGTATTGAACAGAGAAGTGCTTTTTTAATATGTACAACGCGAAAAATAAATTACATAAGGACGGTAAATATATTATTATTTTTTACATATTATAAAATTTAATTTAATTCTATTTTTTTTATTTCGTTTTAGATTGCGGATCAAGTCAAAGCGGATTTTAGCAATTGAAAAGTATATGTATTGAACAGAGAAGTGCTTTTTTAATATGTACAACGCGAAAAATAAATTACATAAGGACGGTAAATATATTATTATTTTTTACATATTATAAAATTTAATTTAATTCTATTTTTTTTATTTCGTTTTAGATTGCGGATCAAGTCAAAGCGGATTTTAGCAATTGAAAAGTATATGTATTGAACAGAGAAGTGCTTTTTTAATATATACAACGCGAAAAATAAATTACATAAGGACGGTAAATATATTATTATTTTTTACATATTATAACATTTAATTTAATTCTATTTTTTTTTTTATTTCGTTTTAGATTGCGGATCAAGTCAAAGCGGATTTTAGCAATTGAAAAGTATATGTATTGAACAGAGAAGTGCTTTTTTAATATATACAACGCGAAAAATAAATTACATAAGGACGGTAAATATATTATTATTTTTTACATATTATAAAATTTAATTTAATTCTATTTTTTTTATTTCGTTTTAGATTGCGGATCAAGTCAAAGCGGATTTTAGCAATTGAAAAGTATATGTATTGAACAGAGAAGTGCTTTTTTAATATATACAACGCGAAAAATAAATTACATAAGGACGGTAAATATATTATTATTTTTTACATATTATAAAATTTAATTTAATTCTATTTTTTTTATTTCGTTTTAGATTGCGGATCAAGTCAAAGCGGATCTTAGCAATTGAAAAGTATATGTATTGAACAGAGAAGTGCTTTTTTAATATATACAACGCGAAAAATAAATTACATAAGGACAGTAAATATATTATTATTTTTTACATATTATAAAATTTAATTTAATTCTATTTTTTTTATTTCGTTTTAGATTGCGGATCAAGTCAAAGCGGATTTTAGCAATTGAAAAGTATATGTATTGAACAGAGAAGTGCTTTTTTAATATATACAACGCGAAAAATGAATTACATAAGGACGGTGAATTTATTATTATTTTTTACACATAATAAAATTTAATTTAATTCTATTTGTTTTTTATTTCGTTTTAGATTGCGGATCAAGTCAAAGCGGATTTTAGCAATTGAAAAGTATATGTATTGAACAGAGAAGTGCTTTTTTAATATATACAACGCGAAAAATAAATTACATAAGGACGGTAAATATATTATTATTTTTTACATATTATAAAATTTAATTTAATTCTATTTTTTTATTTCGTTTTAGATTGCGGATCAAGTCAAAGCGGATTTTAGCAATTGAAAAGTATATGTATTGAACAGAGAAGTGCTTTTTTAATATATACAACGCGAAAAATAAATTACATAAGGACGGTAAATATATTATTATTTTTTACATATTATAAAATTTAATTTAATTCTATTTTTTTTTTATTTCGTTTTAGATTGCGGATCAAGTCAAAGCGGATTTTAGCAATTGAAAAGTATATGTATTGAACAGAGAAGTGCTTTTTTAATATATACAACGCGAAAAATAAATTACATAAGGACGGTAAATATATTATTATTTTTTACATATTATAAAATTTAATTTAATTCTATTTTTTTTATTTCGTTTTAGATTGCGGATCAAGTCAAAGCGGATTTTAGCAATTGAAAAGTATATGTATTGAACAGAGAAGTGCTTTTTTAATATATACAACGCGAAAAATAAATTACATAAGGACGGTAAATATATTATTATTTTTTACATATAGAATAAAATTTAATTTAATTCTATTTTTTTTATTTCGTTTTAGATTGCGGATCAAGTCAAAGCGGATTTTAGCAATTGAAAAGTATATGTATTGAACAGAGAAGTGCTTTTTTAATATATACAACGCGAAAAATAAATTACATAAGGACGGTAAATATATTATTATTTTTTACATATTATAAAATTTAATTTAATTCTATTTTTTTTATTTCGTTTTAGATTGCGGATCAAGTCAAAGCGGATTTTAGCAATTGAAAAGTATATGTATTGAACAGAGAAGTGCTTTTTTAATATATACAACGCGAAAAATAAATTACATAAGGACGGTAAATATATTATTATTTTTTACATATTATAAAATTTAATTTAATTCTATTTTTTTTTTTATTTCGTTTTAGATTGCGGATCAAGTCAAAGCGGATTTTAGCAATTGAAAAGTATATGTATTGAACAGAGAAGTGCTTTTTTAATATATACAACGCGAAAAATAAATTACATAAGGACGGTAAATATATTATTATTTTTTACATATTATAAAATTTAATTTAATTCTATTTTTTTATTTCGTTTTAGATTGCGGATCAAGTCAAAGCGGATTTTAGCAATTGAAAAGTATATGTATTGAACAGAGAAGTGCTTTTTTAATATATACAACGCGAAAAATAAATTACATAAGGACGGTAAATATATTATTATTTTTTACATATTATAAAATTTAATTTAATTCTATTTTTTTTATTTCGTTTTAGATTGCGGATCAAGTCAAAGCGGATTTTAGCAATTGAAAAGTATATGTATTGAACAGAGAAGTGCTTTTTTAATATATACAACGCGAAAAATAAATTACATAAGGACGGTAAATATATTATTATTTTTTACATATTATAAAATTTAATTTAATTCTATTTTTTTTATTTCGTTTTAGATTGCGGATCAAGTCAAAGCGGATTTTAGCAATTGAAAAGTATATGTATTGAACAGAGAAGTGCTTTTTTAATATATACAACGCGAAAAATAAATTACATAAGGACGGTAAATATATTATTATTTTTTACATATTATAAAATTTAATTTAATTCTATTTTTTTTATTTCGTTTTAGATTGCGGATCAAGTCAAAGCGGATTTTAGCAATTGAAAAGTATATGTATTGAACAGAGAAGTGCTTTTTTAATATATACAACGCGAAAAATAAATTACATAAGGACGGTAAATATATTATTATTTTTTACATATTATAAAATTTAATTTAATTCTATTTTTTTTATTTCGTTTTAGATTGCGGATCAAGTCAAAGCGGATTTTAGCAATTGAAAAGTATATGTATTGAACAGAGAAGTGCTTTTTTAATATATACAACGCGAAAAATAAATTACATAAGGACGGTAAATATATTATTATTTTTTACATATTATAAAATTTAATTTAATTCTATTTTTTTTATTTCGTTTTAGATTGCGGATCAAGTCAAAGCGGATTTTAGCAATTGAAAAGTATATGTATTGAACAGAGAAGTGCTTTTTTAATATATACAACGCGAAAAATAAATTACATAAGGACGGTAAATATATTATTATTTTTTACATATTATAAAATTTAATTTAATTCTATTTTTTTTATTTCGTTTTAGATTGCGGATCAAGTCAAAGCGGATTTTAGCAATTGAAAAGTATATGTATTGAACAGAGAAGTGCTTTTTTAATATATACAACGCGAAAAATAAATTACATAAGGACGGTAAATATATTATTATTTTTTACATATTATAAAATTTAATTTAATTCTATTTTTTTTATTTCGTTTTAGATTGCGGATCAAGTCAAAGCGGATTTTAGCAATTGAAAAGTATATGTATTGAACAGAGAAGTGCTTTTTTAATATATACAACGCGAAAAATAAATTACATAAGGACGGTAAATATATTATTATTTTTTACATATTATAAAATTTAATTTAATTCTATTTTTTTTATTTCGTTTTAGATTGCGGATCAAGTCAAAGCGGATTTTAGCAATTGAAAAGTATATGTATTGAACAGAGAAGTGCTTTTTTAATATATACAACGCGAAAAATAAATTACATAAGGACGGTAAATATATTATTATTTTTTACATATTATAAAATTTAATTTAATTCTATTTTTTTTATTTCGTTTTAGATTGCGGATCAAGTCAAAGCGGATTTTAGCAATTGAAAAGTATATGTATTGAACAGAGAAGTGCTTTTTTAATATATACAACGCGAAAAATAAATTACATAAGGACGGTAAATATATTATTATTTTTTACATATTATAAAATTTAATTTAATTCTATTTTTTTTATTTCGTTTTAGATTGCGGATCAAGTCAAAGCGGATTTTAGCAATTGAAAAGTATATGTATTGAACAGAGAAGTGCTTTTTTAATATATACAACGCGAAAAATAAATTACATAAGGACGGTAAATATATTATTATTTTTTACATATTATAAAATTTAATTTAATTCTATTTTTTTTATTTCGTTTTAGATTGCGGATCAAGTCAAAGCGGATTTTAGCAATTGAAAAGTATATGTATTGAACAGAGAAGTGCTTTTTTAATATATACAACGCGAAAAATAAATTACATAAGGACGGTAAATATATTATTATTTTTTACATATTATAAAATTTAATTTAATTCTATTTTTTTTATTTCGTTTTAGATTGCGGATCAAGTCAAAGCGGATTTTAGCAATTGAAAAGTATATGTATTGAACAGAGAAGTGCTTTTTTAATATATACAACGCGAAAAATAAATTACATAAGGACGGTAAATATATTATTATTTTTTACATATTATAAAATTTAATTTAATTCTATTTTTTTTATTTCGTTTTAGATTGCGGATCAAGTCAAAGCGGATTTTAGCAATTGAAAAGTATATGTATTGAACAGAGAAGTGCTTTTTTAATATATACAACGCGAAAAATAAATTACATAAGGACGGTAAATATATTATTATTTTTTACATATTATAAAATTTAATTTAATTCTATTTTTTTTATTTCGTTTTAGATTGCGGATCAAGTCAAAGCGGATTTTAGCAATTGAAAAGTATATGTATTGAACAGAGAAGTGCTTTTTTAATATATACAACGCGAAAAATAAATTACATAAGGACGGTAAATATATTATTATTTTTTACATATTATAAAATTTAATTTAATTCTATTTTTTTTATTTCGTTTTAGATTGCGGATCAAGTCAAAGCGGATTTTAGCAATTGAAAAGTATATGTATTGAACAGAGAAGTGCTTTTTTAATATATACAACGCGAAAAATAAATTACATAAGGACGGTAAATATATTATTATTTTTTACATATTATAAAATTTAATTTAATTCTATTTTTTTTATTTCGTTTTAGATTGCGGATCAAGTCAAAGCGGATTTTAGCAATTGAAAAGTATATGTATTGAACAGAGAAGTGCTTTTTTAATATATACAACGCGAAAAATAAATTACATAAGGACGGTAAATATATTATTATTTTTTACATATTATAAAATTTAATTTAATTCTATTTTTTTTATTTCGTTTTAGATTGCGGATCAAGTCAAAGCGGATTTTAGCAATTGAAAAGTATATGTATTGAACAGAGAAGTGCTTTTTTAATATATACAACGCGAAAAATAAATTACATAAGGACGGTAAATATATTATTATTTTTTACATATTATAAAATTTAATTTAATTCTATTTTTTTTATTTCGTTTTAGATTGCGGATCAAGTCAAAGCGGATTTTAGCAATTGAAAAGTATATGTATTGAACAGAGAAGTGCTTTTTTAATATATACAACGCGAAAAATAAATTACATAAGGACGGTAAATATATTATTATTTTTTACATATTATAAAATTTAATTTAATTCTATTTTTTTTTATTTCGTTTTAGATTGCGGATCAAGTCAAAGCGGATTTTAGCAATTGAAAAGTATATGTATTGAACAGAGAAGTGCTTTTTTAATATATACAACGCGAAAAATAAATTACATAAGGACGGTAAATATATTATTATTTTTTACATATTATAAAATTTAATTTAATTCTATTTTTTTTATTTCGTTTTAGATTGCGGATCAAGTCAAAGCGGATTTTAGCAATTGAAAAGTATATGTATTGAACAGAGAAGTGCTTTTTTAATATATACAACGCGAAAAATAAATTACATAAGGACGGTAAATATATTATTATTTTTTACATATTATAAAATTTAATTTAATTCTATTTTTTTTATTTCGTTTTAGATTGCGGATCAAGTCAAAGCGGATTTTAGCAATTGAAAAGTATATGTATTGAACAGAGAAGTGCTTTTTTAATATATACAACGCGAAAAATAAATTACATAAGGACGGTAAATATATTATTATTTTTTACATATTATAAAATTTAATTTAATTCTATTTTTTTTTATTTCGTTTTAGATTGCGGATCAAGTCAAAGCGGATTTTAGCAATTGAAAAGTATATGTATTGAACAGAGAAGTGCTTTTTTAATATATACAACGCGAAAAATAAATTACATAAGGACGGTAAATATATTATTATTTTTTACATATTATAAAATTTAATTTAATTCTATTTTTTTTATTTCGTTTTAGATTGCGGATCAAGTCAAAGCGGATTTTAGCAATTGAAAAGTATATGTATTGAACAGAGAAGTGCTTTTTTAATATATACAACGCGAAAAATAAATTACATAAGGACGGTAAATATATTATTATTTTTTACATATTATAAAATTTAATTTAATTCTATTTTTTTTATTTCGTTTTAGATTGCGGATCAAGTCAAAGCGGATTTTAGCAATTGAAAAGTATATGTATTGAACAGAGAAGTGCTTTTTTAATATATACAACGCGAAAAATAAATTACATAAGGACGGTAAATATATTATTATTTTTTACATATTATAAAATTTAATTTAATTCTATTTTTTTTATTTCGTTTTAGATTGCGGATCAAGTCAAAGCGGATTTTAGCAATTGAAAAGTATATGTATTGAACAGAGAAGTGCTTTTTTAATATATACAACGCGAAAAATAAATTACATAAGGACGGTAAATATATTATTATTTTTTACATATTATAAAATTTAATTTAATTCTATTTATTTTATTTCGTTTTAGATTGCGGATCAAGTCAAAGCGGATTTTAGCAATTGAAAAGTATATGTATTGAACAGAGAAGTGCTTTTTTAATATATACAACGCGAAAAATAAATTACATAAGGACGGTAAATATATTATTATTTTTTACATATTATAAAATTTAATTTAATTCTATTTTTTTTATTTCGTTTTAGATTGCGGATCAAGTCAAAGCGGATTTTAGCAATTGAAAAGTATATGTATTGAACAGAGAAGTGCTTTTTTAATATATACAACGCGAAAAATAAATTACATAAGGACGGTAAATATATTATTATTTTTTACATATTATAAAATTTAATTTAATTCTATTTTTTTTATTTCGTTTTAGATTGCGGATCAAGTCAAAGCGGATTTTAGCAATTGAAAAGTATATGTATTGAACAGAGAAGTGCTTTTTTAATATATACAACGCGAAAAATAAATTACATAAGGACGGTAAATATATTATTATTTTTTACATATTATAAAATTTAATTTAATTCTATTTTTTTTATTTCGTTTTAGATTGCGGATCAAGTCAAAGCGGATTTTAGCAATTGAAAAGTATATGTATTGAACAGAGAAGTGCTTTTTTAATATATACAACGCGAAAAATAAATTACATAAGGACGGTAAATATATTATTATTTTTTACATATTATAAAATTTAATTTAATTCTATTTTTTTTATTTCGTTTTAGATTGCGGATCAAGTCAAAGCGGATTTTAGCAATTGAAAAGTATATGTATTGAACAGAGAAGTGCTTTTTTAATATATACAACGCGAAAAATAAATTACATAAGGACGGTAAATATATTATTATTTTTTACATATTATAAAATTTAATTTAATTCTATTTTTTTTATTTCGTTTTAGATTGCGGATCAAGTCAAAGCGGATTTTAGCAATTGAAAAGTATATGTATTGAACAGAGAAGTGCTTTTTTAATATATACAACGCGAAAAATAAATTACATAAGGACGGTAAATATATTATTATTTTTTACATATTATAAAATTTAATTTAATTCTATTTTTTTTATTTCGTTTTAGATTGCGGATCAAGTCAAAGCGGATTTTAGCAATTGAAAAGTATATGTATTGAACAGAGAAGTGCTTTTTTAATATATACAACGCGAAAAATAAATTACATAAGGACGGTAAATATATTATTATTTTTTACATATTATAAAATTTAATTTAATTCTATTTTTTTTATTTCGTTTTAGATTGCGGATCAAGTCAAAGCGGATTTTAGCAATTGAAAAGTATATGTATTGAACAGAGAAGTGCTTTTTTAATATATACAACGCGAAAAATAAATTACATAAGGACGGTAAATATATTATTATTTTTTACATATTATAAAATTTAATTTAATTCTATTTTTTTTATTTCGTTTTAGATTGCGGATCAAGTCAAAGCGGATTTTAGCAATTGAAAAGTATATGTATTGAACAGAGAAGTGCTTTTTTAATATATACAACGCGAAAAATAAATTACATAAGGACGGTAAATATATTATTATTTTTTACATATTATAAAATTTAATTTAATTCTATTTTTTTTATTTCGTTTTAGATTGCGGATCAAGTCAAAGCGGATTTTAGCAATTGAAAAGTATATGTATTGAACAGAGAAGTGCTTTTTTAATATATACAACGCGAAAAATAAATTACATAAGGACGGTAAATATATTATTATTTTTTACATATTATAAAATTTAATTTAATTCTATTTTTTTTATTTCGTTTTAGATTGCGGATCAAGTCAAAGCGGATTTTAGCAATTGAAAAGTATATGTATTGAACAGAGAAGTGCTTTTTTAATATATACAACGCGAAAAATAAATTACATAAGGACGGTAAATATATTATTATTTTTTACATATTATAAAATTTAATTTAATTCTATTTTTTTTATTTCGTTTTAGATTGCGGATCAAGTCAAAGCGGATTTTAGCAATTGAAAAGTATATGTATTGAACAGAGAAGTGCTTTTTTAATATATACAACGCGAAAAATAAATTACATAAGGACGGTAAATATATTATTATTTTTTACATATTATAAAATTTAATTTAATTCTATTTTTTTTATTTCGTTTTAGATTGCGGATCAAGTCAAAGCGGATTTTAGCAATTGAAAAGTATATGTATTGAACAGAGAAGTGCTTTTTTAATATATACAACGCGAAAAATAAATTACATAAGGACGGTAAATATATTATTATTTTTTACATATTATAAAATTTAATTTAATTCTATTTTTTTTATTTCGTTTTAGATTGCGGATCAAGTCAAAGCGGATTTTAGCAATTGAAAAGTATATGTATTGAACAGAGAAGTGCTTTTTTAATATATACAACGCGAAAAATAAATTACATAAGGACGGTAAATATATTATTATTTTTTACATATTATAAAATTTAATTTAATTCTATTTTTTTTATTTCGTTTTAGATTGCGGATCAAGTCAAAGCGGATTTTAGCAATTGAAAAGTATATGTATTGAACAGAGAAGTGCTTTTTTAATATATACAACGCGAAAAATAAATTACATAAGGACGGTAAATATATTATTATTTTTTACATATTATAAAATTTAATTTAATTCTATTTTTTTTATTTCGTTTTAGATTGCGGATCAAGTCAAAGCGGATTTTAGCAATTGAAAAGTATATGTATTGAACAGAGAAGTGCTTTTTTAATATATACAACGCGAAAAATAAATTACATAAGGACGGTAAATATATTATTATTTTTTACATATTATAAAATTTAATTTAATTCTATTTTTTTTATTTCGTTTTAGATTGCGGATCAAGTCAAAGCGGATTTTAGCAATTGAAAAGTATATGTATTGAACAGAGAAGTGCTTTTTTAATATATACAACGCGAAAAATAAATTACATAAGGACGGTAAATATATTATTATTTTTTACATATTATAAAATTTAATTTAATTCTATTTTTTTTATTTCGTTTTAGATTGCGGATCAAGTCAAAGCGGATTTTAGCAATTGAAAAGTATATGTATTGAACAGAGAAGTGCTTTTTTAATATATACAACGCGAAAAATAAATTACATAAGGACGGTAAATATATTATTATTTTTTACATATTATAAAATTTAATTTAATTCTATTTTTTTTATTTCGTTTTAGATTGCGGATCAAGTCAAAGCGGATTTTAGCAATTGAAAAGTATATGTATTGAACAGAGAAGTGCTTTTTTAATATATACAACGCGAAAAATAAATTACATAAGGACGGTAAATATATTATTATTTTTTACATATTATAAAATTTAATTTAATTCTATTTTTTTTATTTCGTTTTAGATTGCGGATCAAGTCAAAGCGGATTTTAGCAATTGAAAAGTATATGTATTGAACAGAGAAGTGCTTTTTTAATATATACAACGCGAAAAATAAATTACATAAGGACGGTAAATATATTATTATTTTTTACATATTATAAAATTTAATTTAATTCTATTTTTTTTATTTCGTTTTAGATTGCGGATCAAGTCAAAGCGGATTTTAGCAATTGAAAAGTATATGTATTGAACAGAGAAGTGCTTTTTTAATATATACAACGCGAAAAATAAATTACATAAGGACGGTAAATATATTATTATTTTTTACATATTATAAAATTTAATTTAATTCTATTTTTTTTATTTCGTTTTAGATTGCGGATCAAGTCAAAGCGGATTTTAGCAATTGAAAAGTATATGTATTGAACAGAGAAGTGCTTTTTTAATATATACAACGCGAAAAATAAATTACATAAGGACGGTAAATATATTATTATTTTTTACATATTATAAAATTTAATTTAATTCTATTTTTTTTATTTCGTTTTAGATTGCGGATCAAGTCAAAGCGGATTTTAGCAATTGAAAAGTATATGTATTGAACAGAGAAGTGCTTTTTTAATATATACAACGCGAAAAATAAATTACATAAGGACGGTAAATATATTATTATTTTTTACATATTATAAAATTTAATTTAATTCTATTTTTTTTATTTCGTTTTAGATTGCGGATCAAGTCAAAGCGGATTTTAGCAATTGAAAAGTATATGTATTGAACAGAGAAGTGCTTTTTTAATATATACAACGCGAAAAATAAATTACATAAGGACGGTAAATATATTATTATTTTTTACATATTATAAAATTTAATTTAATTCTATTTTTTTTTATTTCGTTTTAGATTGCGGATCAAGTCAAAGCGGATTTTAGCAATTGAAAAGTATATGTATTGAACAGAGAAGTGCTTTTTTAATATATACAACGCGAAAAATAAATTACATAAGGACGGTAAATATATTATTATTTTTTACATATTATAAAATTTAATTTAATTCTATTTTTTTTATTTCGTTTTAGATTGCGGATCAAGTCAAAGCGGATTTTAGCAATTGAAAAGTATATGTATTGAACAGAGAAGTGCTTTTTTAATATATACAACGCGAAAAATAAATTACATAAGGACGGTAAATATATTATTATTTTTTACATATTATAAAATTTAATTTAATTCTATTTTTTTTATTTCGTTTTAGATTGCGGATCAAGTCAAAGCGGATTTTAGCAATTGAAAAGTATATGTATTGAACAGAGAAGTGCTTTTTTAATATATACAACGCGAAAAATAAATTACATAAGGACGGTAAATATATTATTATTTTTTACATATTATAAAATTTAATTTAATTCTATTTTTTTTATTTCGTTTTAGATTGCGGATCAAGTCAAAGCGGATTTTAGCAATTGAAAAGTATATGTATTGAACAGAGAAGTGCTTTTTTAATATATACAACGCGAAAAATAAATTACATAAGGACGGTAAATATATTATTATTTTTTACATATTATAAAATTTAATTTAATTCTATTTTTTTTATTTCGTTTTAGATTGCGGATCAAGTCAAAGCGGATTTTAGCAATTGAAAAGTATATGTATTGAACAGAGAAGTGCTTTTTTAATATATACAACGCGAAAAATAAATTACATAAGGACGGTAAATATATTATTATTTTTTACATATTATAAAATTTAATTTAATTCTATTTTTTTTATTTCGTTTTAGATTGCGGATCAAGTCAAAGCGGATTTTAGCAATTGAAAAGTATATGTATTGAACAGAGAAGTGCTTTTTTAATATATACAACGCGAAAAATAAATTACATAAGGACGGTAAATATATTATTATTTTTTACATATTATAAAATTTAATTTAATTCTATTTTTTTTATTTCGTTTTAGATTGCGGATCAAGTCAAAGCGGATTTTAGCAATTGAAAAGTATATGTATTGAACAGAGAAGTGCTTTTTTAATATATACAACGCGAAAAATAAATTACATAAGGACGGTAAATATATTATTATTTTTTACATATTATAAAATTTAATTTAATTCTATTTTTTTTATTTCGTTTTAGATTGCGGATCAAGTCAAAGCGGATTTTAGCAATTGAAAAGTATATGTATTGAACAGAGAAGTGCTTTTTTAATATATACAACGCGAAAAATAAATTACATAAGGACGGTAAATATATTATTATTTTTTACATATTATAAAATTTAATTTAATTCTATTTTTTTTATTTCGTTTTAGATTGCGGATCAAGTCAAAGCGGATTTTAGCAATTGAAAAGTATATGTATTGAACAGAGAAGTGCTTTTTTAATATATACAACGCGAAAAATAAATTACATAAGGACGGTAAATATATTATTATTTTTTACATATTATAAAATTTAATTTAATTCTATTTTTTTTATTTCGTTTTAGATTGCGGATCAAGTCAAAGCGGATTTTAGCAATTGAAAAGTATATGTATTGAACAGAGAAGTGCTTTTTTAATATATACAACGCGAAAAATAAATTACATAAGGACGGTAAATATATTATTATTTTTTACATATTATAAAATTTAATTTAATTCTATTTTTTTTATTTCGTTTTAGATTGCGGATCAAGTCAAAGCGGATTTTAGCAATTGAAAAGTATATGTATTGAACAGAGAAGTGCTTTTTTAATATATACAACGCGAAAAATAAATTACATAAGGACGGTAAATATATTATTATTTTTTACATATTATAAAATTTAATTTAATTCTATTTTTTTTATTTCGTTTTAGATTGCGGATCAAGTCAAAGCGGATTTTAGCAATTGAAAAGTATATGTATTGAACAGAGAAGTGCTTTTTTAATATATACAACGCGAAAAATAAATTACATAAGGACGGTAAATATATTATTATTTTTTACATATTATAAAATTTAATTTAATTCTATTTTTTTTATTTCGTTTTAGATTGCGGATCAAGTCAAAGCGGATTTTAGCAATTGAAAAGTATATGTATTGAACAGAGAAGTGCTTTTTTAATATATACAACGCGAAAAATAAATTACATAAGGACGGTAAATATATTATTATTTTTTACATATTATAAAATTTAATTTAATTCTATTTTTTTTTATTTCGTTTTAGATTGCGGATCAAGTCAAAGCGGATTTTAGCAATTGAAAAGTATATGTATTGAACAGAGAAGTGCTTTTTTAATATATACAACGCGAAAAATAAATTACATAAGGACGGTAAATATATTATTATTTTTTACATATTATAAAATTTAATTTAATTCTATTTTTTTTATTTCGTTTTAGATTGCGGATCAAGTCAAAGCGGATTTTAGCAATTGAAAAGTATATGTATTGAACAGAGAAGTGCTTTTTTAATATATACAACGCGAAAAATAAATTACATAAGGACGGTAAATATATTATTATTTTTTACATATTATAAAATTTAATTTAATTCTATTTTTTTTATTTCGTTTTAGATTGCGGATCAAGTCAAAGCGGATTTTAGCAATTGAAAAGTATATGTATTGAACAGAGAAGTGCTTTTTTAATATATACAACGCGAAAAATAAATTACATAAGGACGGTAAATATATTATTATTTTTTACATATTATAAAATTTAATTTAATTCTATTTTTTTTATTTCGTTTTAGATTGCGGATCAAGTCAAAGCGGATTTTAGCAATTGAAAAGTATATGTATTGAACAGAGAAGTGCTTTTTTAATATATACAACGCGAAAAATAAATTACATAAGGACGGTAAATATATTATTATTTTTTACATATTATAAAATTTAATTTAATTCTATTTTTTTTATTTCGTTTTAGATTGCGGATCAAGTCAAAGCGGATTTTAGCAATTGAAAAGTATATGTATTGAACAGAGAAGTGCTTTTTTAATATATACAACGCGAAAAATAAATTACATAAGGACGGTAAATATATTATTATTTTTTACATATTATAAAATTTAATTTAATTCTATTTTTTTTATTTCGTTTTAGATTGCGGATCAAGTCAAAGCGGATTTTAGCAATTGAAAAGTATATGTATTGAACAGAGAAGTGCTTTTTTAATATATACAACGCGAAAAATAAATTACATAAGGACGGTAAATATATTATTATTTTTTACATATTATAAAATTTAATTTAATTCTATTTTTTTTTATTTCGTTTTAGATTGCGGATCAAGTCAAAGCGGATTTTAGCAATTGAAAAGTATATGTATTGAACAGAGAAGTGCTTTTTTAATATATACAACGCGAAAAATAAATTACATAAGGACGGTAAATATATTATTATTTTTTACATATTATAAAATTTAATTTAATTCTATTTTTTTTTATTTCGTTTTAGATTGCGGATCAAGTCAAAGCGGATTTTAGCAATTGAAAAGTATATGTATTGAACAGAGAAGTGCTTTTTTAATATATACAACGCGAAAAATAAATTACATAAGGACGGTAAATATATTATTATTTTTTACATATTATAAAATTTAATTTAATTCTATTTTTTTTTATTTCGTTTTAGATTGCGGATCAAGTCAAAGCGGATTTTAGCAATTGAAAAGTATATGTATTGAACAGAGAAGTGCTTTTTTAATATATACAACGCGAAAAATAAATTACATAAGGACGGTAAATATATTATTATTTTTTACATATTATAAAATTTAATTTAATTCTATTTTTTTTATTTCGTTTTAGATTGCGGATCAAGTCAAAGCGGATTTTAGCAATTGAAAAGTATATGTATTGAACAGAGAAGTGCTTTTTTAATATATACAACGCGAAAAATAAATTACATAAGGACGGTAAATATATTATTATTTTTTACATATTATAAAATTTAATTTAATTCTATTTTTTTTATTTCGTTTTAGATTGCGGATCAAGTCAAAGCGGATTTTAGCAATTGAAAAGTATATGTATTGAACAGAGAAGTGCTTTTTTAATATATACAACGCGAAAAATAAATTACATAAGGACGGTAAATATATTATTATTTTTTACATATTATAAAATTTAATTTAATTCTATATATTATAATTCTATTTTTTTATTTCGTTTTAGATTGCGGATCAAGTCAAAGCGGATTTTAGCAATTGAAAAGTATATGTATTGAACAGAGAAGTGCTTTTTTAATATATACAACGCGAAAAATAAATTACATAAGGACGGTAAATATATTATTATTTTTTACATATTATAAAATTTAATTTAATTCTATTTTTTTTATTTCGTTTTAGATTGCGGATCAAGTCAAAGCGGATTTTAGCAATTGAAAAGTATATGTATTGAACAGAGAAGTGCTTTTTTAATATATACAACGCGAAAAATAAATTACATAAGGACGGTAAATATATTATTATTTTTTACATATTATAAAATTTAATTTAATTCTATTTTTTTTTATTTCGTTTTAGATTGCGGATCAAGTCAAAGCGGATTTTAGCAATTGAAAAGTATATGTATTGAACAGAGAAGTGCTTTTTTAATATATACAACGCGAAAAATAAATTACATAAGGACGGTAAATATATTATTATTTTTTACATATTATAAAATTTAATTTAATTCTATTTTTTTTATTTCGTTTTAGATTGCGGATCAAGTCAAAGCGGATTTTAGCAATTGAAAAGTATATGTATTGAACAGAGAAGTGCTTTTTTAATATATACAACGCGAAAAATAAATTACATAAGGACGGTAAATATATTATTATTTTTTACATATTATAAAATTTAATTTAATTCTATTTTTTTTATTTCGTTTTAGATTGCGGATCAAGTCAAAGCGGATTTTAGCAATTGAAAAGTATATGTATTGAACAGAGAAGTGCTTTTTTAATATATACAACGCGAAAAATAAATTACATAAGGACGGTAAATATATTATTATTTTTTACATATTATAAAATTTAATTTAATTCTATTTTTTTTATTTCGTTTTAGATTGCGGATCAAGTCAAAGCGGATTTTAGCAATTGAAAAGTATATGTATTGAACAGAGAAGTGCTTTTTTAATATATACAACGCGAAAAATAAATTACATAAGGACGGTAAATATATTATTATTTTTTACATATTATAAAATTTAATTTAATTCTATTTTTTTATTTCGTTTTAGATTGCGGATCAAGTCAAAGCGGATTTTAGCAATTGAAAAGTATATGTATTGAACAGAGAAGTGCTTTTTTAATATATACAACGCGAAAAATAAATTACATAAGGACGGTAAACATATATTTTTTTTTTTACATATTATAAAATTTAATTTAATTCTATTTTTTTTTATTTCGTTTTAGATTGCGGATCAAGTCAAAGCGGATTTTAGCAATTGAAAAGTATATGTATTGAACAGAGAAGTGCTTTTTTAATATATACAACGCGAAAAATAAATTACATAAGGACGGTAAATATATTATTATTTTTTACATATTATAAAATTTAATTTAATTCAATTTTTTTTATTTCGTTTTAGATTGCGGATCAAGTCAAAGCGGATTTTAGCAATTGAAAAGTATATGTATTGAACAGAGAAGTGCTTTTTTAATATATACAACGCGAAAAATAAATTACATAAGGACGGTAAATATATTATTATTTTTTACATATTATAAAATTTAATTTAATTCTATTTTTTTTATTTCGTTTTAGATTGCGGATCAAGTCAAAGCGGATTTTAGCAATTGAAAAGTATATGTATTGAACAGAGAAGTGCTTTTTTAATATATACAACGCGAAAAATAAATTACATAAGGACGGTAAATATATTATTATTTTTTACATATTATAAAATTTAATTTAATTCTATTTTTTTTATTTCGTTTTAGATTGCGGATCAAGTCAAAGCGGATTTTAGCAATTGAAAAGTATATGTATTGAACAGAGAAGTGCTTTTTTAATATATACAACGCGAAAAATAAATTACATAAGGACGGTAAATATATTATTATTTTTTACATATTATAAAATTTAATTTAATTCTATTTTTTTTATTTCGTTTTAGATTGCGGATCAAGTCAAAGCGGATTTTAGCAATTGAAAAGTATATGTATTGAACAGAGAAGTGCTTTTTTAATATATACAACGCGAAAAATAAATTACATAAGGACGGTAAATATATTATTATTTTTTACATATTATAAAATTTAATTTAATTCTATTTTTTTTATTTCGTTTTAGATTGCGGATCAAGTCAAAGCGGATTTTAGCAATTGAAAAGTATATGTATTGAACAGAGAAGTGCTTTTTTAATATATACAACGCGAAAAATAAATTACATAAGGACGGTAAATATATTATTATTTTTTACATATTATAAAATTTAATTTAATTCTATTTTTTTATTTCGTTTTAGATTGCGGATCAAGTCAAAGCGGATTTTAGCAATTGAAAAGTATATGTATTGAACAGAGAAGTGCTTTTTTAATATATACAACGCGAAAAATAAATTACATAAGGACGGTAAATATATTATTATTTTTTACATATTATAAAATTTAATTTAATTCTATTTTTTTTTATTTCGTTTTAGATTGCGGATCAAGTCAAAGCGGATTTTAGCAATTGAAAAGTATATGTATTGAACAGAGAAGTGCTTTTTTAATATATACAACGCGAAAAATAAATTACATAAGGACGGTAAATATATTATTATTTTTTACATATTATAAAATTTAATTTAATTCTATTTTTTTTATTTCGTTTTAGATTGCGGATCAAGTCAAAGCGGATTTTAGCAATTGAAAAGTATATGTATTGAACAGAGAAGTGCTTTTTTAATATATACAACGCGAAAAATAAATTACATAAGGACGGTAAATATATTATTATTTTTTACATATTATAAAATTTAATTTAATTCTATTTTTTTTATTTCGTTTTAGATTGCGGATCAAGTCAAAGCGGATTTTAGCAATTGAAAAGTATATGTATTGAACAGAGAAGTGCTTTTTTAATATATACAACGCGAAAAATAAATTACATAAGGACGGTAAATATATTATTATTTTTTACATATTATAAAATTTAATTTAATTCTATTTTTTTATTTCGTTTTAGATTGCGGATCAAGTCAAAGCGGATTTTAGCAATTGAAAAGTATATGTATTGAACAGAGAAGTGCTTTTTTAATATATACAACGCGAAAAATAAATTACATAAGGACGGTAAATATATTATTATTTTTTACATATTATAAAATTTAATTTAATTCTATTTTTTTTTATTTCGTTTTAGATTGCGGATCAAGTCAAAGCGGATTTTAGCAATTGAAAAGTATATGTATTGAACAGAGAAGTGCTTTTTTAATATATACAACGCGAAAAATAAATTACATAAGGACGGTAAATATATTATTATTTTTTACATATTATAAAATTTAATTTAATTCTATTTTTTTTTATTTCGTTTTAGATTGCGGATCAAGTCAAAGCGGATTTTAGCAATTGAAAAGTATATGTATTGAACAGAGAAGTGCTTTTTTAATATATACAACGCGAAAAATAAATTACATAAGGACGGTAAATATATTATTATTTTTTACATATTATAAAATTTAATTTAATTCAATTTTTTTTATTTCGTTTTAGATTGCGGATCAAGTCAAAGCGGATTTTAGCAATTGAAAAGTATATGTATTGAACAGAGAAGTGCTTTTTTAATATATACAACGCGAAAAATAAATTACATAAGGACGGTAAATATATTATTATTTTTTACATATTATAAAATTTAATTTAATTCTATTTTTTTTATTTCGTTTTAGATTGCGGATCAAGTCAAAGCGGATTTTAGCAATTGAAAAGTATATGTATTGAACAGAGAAGTGCTTTTTTAATATATACAACGCGAAAAATAAATTACATAAGGACGGTAAATATATTATTATTTTTTACATATTATAAAATTTAATTTAATTCTATTTTTTTTATTTCGTTTTAGATTGCGGATCAAGTCAAAGCGGATTTTAGCAATTGAAAAGTATATGTATTGAACAGAGAAGTGCTTTTTTAATATATACAACGCGAAAAATAAATTACATAAGGACGGTAAATATATTATTATTTTTTACATATTATAAAATTTAATTTAATTCTATTTTTTTTATTTCGTTTTAGATTGCGGATCAAGTCAAAGCGGATTTTAGCAATTGAAAAGTATATGTATTGAACAGAGAAGTGCTTTTTTAATATATACAACGCGAAAAATAAATTACATAAGGACGGTAAATATATTATTATTTTTTACATATTATAAAATTTAATTTAATTCTATTTTTTTTATTTCGTTTTAGATTGCGGATCAAGTCAAAGCGGATTTTAGCAATTGAAAAGTATATGTATTGAACAGAGAAGTGCTTTTTTAATATATACAACGCGAAAAATAAATTACATAAGGACGGTAAATATATTATTATTTTTTACATATTATAAAATTTAATTTAATTCTATTTTTTTATTTCGTTTTAGATTGCGGATCAAGTCAAAGCGGATTTTAGCAATTGAAAAGTATATGTATTGAACAGAGAAGTGCTTTTTTAATATATACAACGCGAAAAATAAATTACATAAGGACGGTAAATATATTATTATTTTTTACATATTATAAAATTTAATTTAATTCTATTTTTTTTATTTCGTTTTAGATTGCGGATCAAGTCAAAGCGGATTTTAGCAATTGAAAAGTATATGTATTGAACAGAGAAGTGCTTTTTTAATATATACAACGCGAAAAATAAATTACATAAGGACGGTAAATATATTATTATTTTTTACATATTATAAAATTTAATTTAATTCTATTTTTTTTATTTCGTTTTAGATTGCGGATCAAGTCAAAGCGGATTTTAGCAATTGAAAAGTATATGTATTGAACAGAGAAGTGCTTTTTTAATATATACAACGCGAAAAATAAATTACATAAGGACGGTAAATATATTATTATTTTTTACATATTATAAAATTTAATTTAATTCTATTTTTTTTATTTCGTTTTAGATTGCGGATCAAGTCAAAGCGGATTTTAGCAATTGAAAAGTATATGTATTGAACAGAGAAGTGCTTTTTTAATATATACAACGCGAAAAATAAATTACATAAGGACGGTAAATATATTATTATTTTTTACATATTATAAAATTTAATTTAATTCTATTTTTTTTATTTCGTTTTAGATTGCGGATCAAGTCAAAGCGGATTTTAGCAATTGAAAAGTATATGTATTGAACAGAGAAGTGCTTTTTTAATATATACAACGCGAAAAATAAATTACATAAGGACGGTAAATATATTATTATTTTTTACATATTATAAAATTTAATTTAATTCTATTTTTTTTTATTTCGTTTTAGATTGCGGATCAAGTCAAAGCGGATTTTAGCAATTGAAAAGTATATGTATTGAACAGAGAAGTGCTTTTTTAATATATACAACGCGAAAAATAAATTACATAAGGACGGTAAATATATTATTATTTTTTACATATTATAAAATTTAATTTAATTCTATTTTTTTTTATTTCGTTTTAGATTGCGGATCAAGTCAAAGCGGATTTTAGCAATTGAAAAGTATATGTATTGAACAGAGAAGTGCTTTTTTAATATATACAACGCGAAAAATAAATTACATAAGGACGGTAAATATATTATTATTTTTTACATATTATAAAATTTAATTTAATTCAATTTTTTTTATTTCGTTTTAGATTGCGGATCAAGTCAAAGCGGATTTTAGCAATTGAAAAGTATATGTATTGAACAGAGAAGTGCTTTTTTAATATATACAACGCGAAAAATAAATTACATAAGGACGGTAAATATATTATTATTTTTTACATATTATAAAATTTAATTTAATTCTATTTTTTTTATTTCGTTTTAGATTGCGGATCAAGGCAAAGCGGATTTTAGCAATTGAAAAGTATATGTATTGAACAGAGAAGTGCTTTTTTAATATATACAACGCGAAAAATAAATTACATAAGGACGGTAAATATATTATTATTTTTTACATATTATAAAATTTAATTTAATTCTATTTTTTTTATTTCGTTTTAGATTGCGGATCAAGTCAAAGCGGATTTTAGCAATTGAAAAGTATATGTATTGAACAGAGAAGTGCTTTTTTAATATATACAACGCGAAAAATAAATTACATAAGGACGGTAAATATATTATTATTTTTTACATATTATAAAATTTAATTTAATTCTATTTTTTTTATTTCGTTTTAGATTGCGGATCAAGTCAAAGCGGATTTTAGCAATTGAAAAGTATATGTATTGAACAGAGAAGTGCTTTTTTAATATATACAACGCGAAAAATAAATTACATAAGGACGGTAAATATATTATTATTTTTTACATATTATAAAATTTAATTTAATTCTATTTTTTTATTTCGTTTTAGATTGCGGATCAAGTCAAAGCGGATTTTAGCAATTGAAAAGTATATGTATTGAACAGAGAAGTGCTTTTTTAATATATACAACGCGAAAAATAAATTACATAAGGACGGTAAATATATTATTATTTTTTACATATTATAAAATTTAATTTAATTCTATTTTTTTTATTTCGTTTTAGATTGCGGATCAAGTCAAAGCGGATTTTAGCAATTGAAAAGTATATGTATTGAACAGAGAAGTGCTTTTTTAATATATACAACGCGAAAAATAAATTACATAAGGACGGTAAATATATTATTATTTTTTACATATTATAAAATTTAATTTAATTCTATTTTTTTTTATTTCGTTTTAGATTGCGGATCAAGTCAAAGCGGATTTTAGCAATTGAAAAGTATATGTATTGAACAGAGAAGTGCTTTTTTAATATATACAACGCGAAAAATAAATTACATAAGGACGGTAAATATATTATTATTTTTTACATATTATAAAATTTAATTTAATTCTATTTTTTTTATTTCGTTTTAGATTGCGGATCAAGTCAAAGCGGATTTTAGCAATTGAAAAGTATATGTATTGAACAGAGAAGTGCTTTTTTAATATATACAACGCGAAAAATAAATTACATAAGGACGGTAAATATATTATTATTTTTTACATATTATAAAATTTAATTTAATTCTATTTTTTTTTATTTCGTTTTAGATTGCGGATCAAGTCAAAGCGGATTTTAGCAATTGAAAAGTATATGTATTGAACAGAGAAGTGCTTTTTTAATATATACAACGCGAAAAATAAATTACATAAGGACGGTAAATATATTATTATTTTTTACATATTATAAAATTTAATTTAATTCTATTTTTTTATTTCGTTTTAGATTGCGGATCAAGTCAAAGCGGATTTT
>NC_087085.1:26224076-26274076 GCF_036172545.1 Culicoides brevitarsis
CTGCCAGTGTCGCTAAATCTCTTTCGCATGGCTACCGGACAACAAACCATTGGGGAGCTGCCCTTTCGGAGTGTCTGGCCATGGTCATCGGACACGACTCCCGGCTATGAAATCACCTATTTGCTGCTTTCGTATTCGAGTTGGCTGACATCCACCGCAAATCCCGGCATCGATTGCACCTTTATGGGCATTTGTTTTCACATTTCGGCCGAATTTACGAGCATCAAAACACGTCTCGCTGGCTTAGCGGCAAAAATTGACAAGCTTGCGCCAGATTGGCACGTGTTGCATGCGGAAGACAACGAAAAAGTGTATGCAGAGCTACGGGAAACGGTTGATAAGCACAATGCCACAATTGAATTGTGTGAAACCTCACAGACGTTGGCACAAGAAATGATTCTCATTCATTTCATCACATCTGCCATGGTGATTTGTATGAATGGTGTCAACCTCATTATCGCACGCGGCGCGGCAAAGGCAATTTATGTGTGTTACATCATGACGGCGCTCATTCAGGCGTTTGTCTTTTGCTATGGCGGTGATTCGTTGGAGGAATCGGTAAGAAATAAATTTGCTGCCACGATTTTTTCACATTTGTTACAATTTTTTTGCTTCTCTAGAGCACGCAACTCAACACCGAGCTCTACAATTTATCGTGGCACAAGCTAAACGCGAACGGCAGACGTGCCATTGCAATGATGATTCAACGTACGAACAAAACGATCAGCATCGCCGTGCCTTTCTTTCGTGTTTCGATGCCAACTTTTGCTAATGTAAATTTTTCCTTTGATTTTTTTTCCATTTTTCACTTAAAAAATTTTTTTTCAGATAATTCAAGCATCCGGCTCCTATGTCACTCTTTTGAACACATTTTTGGAATAAAATCACTCACCGCCCATGCAGCCACTAAAATGACACAAAAAATCGAGAATAAAACTTTCATGTTGTTAATTTACTCACTTCAGGTGAAACAATAGAACAAAAGTGTCATTTTTGTTGCAATTTATACCAGCGATGCTTATCACTCGCTCAGTCACAAAAAAAAAGTAATTACAACATTGAAACCTGATAAATCTTAATTTTGATGAAACATGAATGCAATTGCAATCACCTGCTGAGCGAAATTTGTACTCAATAAATCAGATAACAGCAAATTACACACATTAAAATGTTATTCCATTGTAAACTTGCCAGTGGGAACGCCTGGTATTTTGAAAAACAAGCGGGAAAAATGTTTGTTCGATATCTAGAGAGATCCTAATCTAGTAATTTATCTTCTTCATGAGAGAGAAATTACTCTAGCATAAGCTACTACACTCAAAATCGGGAAATCTCTGTCAAGATTGGGAGGAACAAGAAGAAAAACAATGTGATTGCACATCATTTACTTTATTTCTTTAAACATTTTCTGCAGGATTTTTTTTTCTTCGTCATATATGGAAAAAAATAAAATAAAATGTGGTTTGGCAAATTGAAAGAGTTTTGAAGGGAAAAGTATGTCAGTAATGTTTTTCGTTCCTTCGTCTTTTTATTGTGGTTGAAGGGAATTTATGAAGATTGTGCAGTAAAGCACTTAAATCGTCGGGATTATGGGAGGAATTTATTTTTAAAAATTTCTATTTTTTATTCTGGATGAGCTTAAAATAATTTTTTTAGTTTTTTTTCTTTCATAAAAAGAAAAATTTATAACTAAGGATTTTTTTATTTTCTTAGATTAATTTTTTAAAAATTATTTTTGATTTTTGTAGAAGAAAATGTTTAAGAATACAAAATCTTTTCATTTTTAAATTTAAAAGATGCCATTTGATTTTCCTTACCGAAGAATTTGAAAATTTTTCCTAGAATTGAAAATTTTTCATATAAAATTTACTTTATGTGTTTCAAGGAATTTTTAATCTGAAAGATACAATTTCTCAAATGTGGTTTCACCAAAGTGGTTGATAAAAGATATATTAAGTGTCAATTTATTCAGTGAAAATTGAATTTTAAGAAATTTTTTAATGAAAGAAATGTGAGAGCTTGTTCATCAAATTTCCTTTTTCACTTTCCATTCTTTGAATATCTGACAAAAAGAGTGAACAAATTTTTTTTTTATTTTTTTTTTTGAAAAATTTTTTTTCCATAAGAAAAATTGAATGCCATAAAAAACGGCAAAGTCGATAACATTTGAAGTCCTGAAAGTGGATGTTAGACTGACTGCCAATGAACTTCATCCATTGCTCGTGAAAATGTGGGAGCGCGAATCATTCCCCGATGATCTTATGCAAGGCATCATTTTATTTTAATGATCAAAATTTAAAAAAACTTGTAAATATTTTTTTTATGAGAAAGCATTCGATTCCGCCAGCAGAGAATGCATATGGGCTGAGTTGAAGAATTTGGGTGTGCCAATCAAAATTATCATTAAAAGACATTTACGGTGTTTAAAAAAAATATTATCAAAATTCATGTCATATATTTTTTTTCCTGTCAAAATATTTTTTTATAGATCCTGTTCCAATCGACATTTGTACATTCCGTAATTCGTTTCATGACAGCTGTCGTAAATTTATTTCATTCCAGACGCCCGAAACTCAAAGTTTAATAAAGAAAAGTGAAACATCATCACAAAAAAAGCACCCTGCTGACCAAACTTTTCTCATCATTGTATTGACATATTCATCAAAACCAGACTTTCTCATGTATTTTGAATATTCTTGCCAAACTTTTATAATCAACCACAAATTCATTGATTTTCTATCAAAACCGAATGACAAAAATAATTGTAACTTTTTTGTCCTTCAGTTTTTTCTCCACTAAAACTTGTGTCAAGTCTTTTTCCGTTTTGCGACAAGTTTTTTTTTGTCTCATTTTATCATGCGAGACATGAAAAATATTCGCATCATTTATGTCCCAAGGCTATCCTGTCCATCATCATCAACGCAGCAGATTGATCTGCTCAGCAAACATCAAAATTTTTGACTGTCGTTTCTTCTTTAGTTTTGTAAGACACCAAAAATTACAGAAATTTTTTTATTATTTATTGTGTCTTGGAAATTCATTTTTTTTTCGTGCTTTTTTTCCGGAGACAGACATCATAACTTTTTCTGATAAGTCACGTAACGGCAATTTGTTATCAATTTACGATCGGAATTTTTTATGTGGCAGTTGGACGTTTCTTGTCATGTTGCTAGATGTTCTTCTTGTGTGTAAATAATAATTGTACAATGCACGAGCAAGTATTTTGAAGAGTCAACAAATTTTAAAGAAAAGAAACAAATAAATAAAGGGGACACGCAACATTTTTTATTCATAACGTAACTGGAACATAACAAGACTTTTTATATATTTTTTATTAAGGAAAGACATCCTAAGGACAAAAAATTGGTCAGATTTACCATTATGGAGTCAAATGAACCCGCATTAAGCATTTTTTATGATTTCTTAATAGATCATCTTTGGATTTGATTATTCATAGACCCAAAAAATTAATCATTTCAATAGAATGAGAGGAGATAAATTTGATACCTTTTTGAGGAGTCAAGTTAACATCTTACTTATAGGATCAATTTGATCCCTTAAATGGATTATTTTTGGGTCTACAAATGAGCAACTCCAAAATGAATTGATTTGGCACCTTTAGAAGTTTAATTTAATTTAAAATTCTGAAAGTTATAAAAGAATTCAACAATTTAACTCCAAGGGGGTCTATTTGACTCCAAAGGGGTCTATTTGACTCCAAGGGGGTCTATTTGACTCCAAAGGGGTCTATTTGACTCCAAGGGGGTCTATTTGACTCCAAGGGGGTCTATTTGACTCCAAGGGGGTCTATTTGACTCCAAGGGGGTCTATTTGACTCCAAGGGGTCTCTATTTGACTCCAAGGGGTCTCTATTTGACTCCAAGGGGTCTCTATTTGACCCCAAGGGGGTATATTTGACTCCAAGGGGGTATATTTGACTCCAAGGGGGTCTATTTGACTCCTACGGGGTCAATTTGGACTCTTAAGGGGTCTTTTAGGGGTCAATTTGGACTCCAAGGGGGTCTTGAGGGGTCAATTTGGACTCTCTCCAAGGGGTTCCAAGTGGGGTCTATTTGAACCAAGGATTAAGGGTCAATCTAACCCCTTTTTATCCGTAAGGCACAAAAACTGCTTGAAACGACACAATTTTTATTACAACTACCCTTTTTCCGTGCATCAAAGAGAGAAAAAGGAAAGCCTTGAAGGTAATTCGAATGAATATTGGATGTGGGTGACGTCATGTGGAGCCGCCTGGTGATTCTCAACAATGAACATCCTTCATTGCAGATTATCTCAACTTGTCGTACACCGAAAAAAAATGTATCTCCTTCGTACATTTATCGCAAATACGTAAGATAAAACTTTCTAAAAGCTTTTGTTATATATTTTATGGTCTGACATTATTTCATTATAAAGTGTCTCCGCATTGTCGTCTGTGCCTACTCGCCTCCCTTTTGTTCATCTCGCAAAATGTGGTTCAATTTCCCGCACTAACTTGATTAAATTTTAATAGTTTTTGATGAAATCAGCGTCAATTTAAATTTATTCCTTGATGCATTTTAACACATGCACGAGCCAAAGTGGAGCGAAATCAGTCATCAGTTAATAAATTTTCTCCCTGTCGTCGTCGTCGTTTTAAATTCGCTACCCCTTTTGTTCGACGGATTTTCTTTCGCTACAATTGTCAAACGTAATGATAATAAAATTTTCACAATGCCAGACAACAGATAGCAAGCAAAAAATACAAGAGAGATGGTAATCTGGCATAATCCATGGAGATTATTTCACCTATAGGCACTCGCCTCACCTATCTATCACATTTATCTCTGAGTGTTTTTTTCTTTCTTTCTTCGTTTTTTCCATTTGCGTCACATTAAAATTTGAACCAACGAACATTTACCTCATTTTTCTTCACAATAAAAAGCAAACCAGAACAATTTCACATCATTATCATCACCATCATTATACTCAAACTCAATGAAGAAAACTAGGCAAATTATCTCGGATGTCTATATGAGCGAATGAATCTATTCATCTATAGGGGAAACGTTAATAAATCCTCTTAACTTTTTTCTTCTCGAGTTTTTTTGAGCTAGAAAATAAATTACAGACACGAATCAAGGTGGTATGATGCAATAAAATCATAAACGGATTTATTTTTCACGTTTACAGCCATTTGACTTAATGAGATGAAAAGAATTAAAAATTGCTATTGAGGCATCTTAATAATAATTTCTATTTTTTTAATGATTAAAAATCAAATAAGAGAGTAAAAAAATATTAAAAAATTAAAATTAAAATTAAAATTAAAATTTTTTAAAATTGCTAAAAAATTAATTGTTTTTATTTAAATTTGTAAAAATAAATAATAATCGGAAAAATATTAGAGCAAAAAAATTAAGTAATCATTTAATTCAATCATTTTATTAAAAATATTAGAATTTATATTTTTTTTAAAATGTTTTTGTACCCTGCCCCATTTCAAAAGCCATTTCCTGTTAAATATTTCATCAAAATTTACCATTTTTTGGTATTTTTCCTTACTTTTTCAAGGAATTTTCAAAAATTTTTTTATTTTCAATTTTTAAAAATAAATAATAATTTTCTTCTTTAAAAAATTATTTTTCAAAATTTTTTGACAGTTTTTTTTACGAAAATTTTTTGTTTAAATTTTTATCTTGAAATACTTTCAGATCAATTTTAAATAATAAAAGACCAAAATTTGTTAAAATTTTGTCATTTTGTATGAAAGAGTATTTAATTTATTTTAATTAATTAATTAATATAAAAAAATTCTTTATTGATTTTGAATTTAATTTTATTTTTTTTTTAATTTTAAATCTCGTTTTAAATTTAATCAACAGTTCTAATTTTTTTTTAAATCATTATTTTTGATTATAAAAAAAATTTTTTTTAAAGCAAAATTTTAAAAATTCTTTTTTTATTTTTTTAGTAGGCTCCATTTAATTATTATATAAATCATTTTAAAACACTTCTTTACAATTTTCGAAAAACTCAGGAAAAATTAAAAAGAGTAAAAAACGTTTTGATTAAAAATTCATTTCAAAAATATTTTTAATTTGTGATTAATTAAAAATTACCTTTTAAACACCGAAATTCGTTAAAATAATCGTTTTTAGTAACTCCCGCTAAAAAAATAAACTGTAAAACAACAATTTTCCCTTCAAAATTACCAAGATCAAAAACGCATCCCGTTATAAATCCTCGAAAGAAATCTCTTCTTTGACTAATCTACCGTTAAAATGCACAAATCACAAAAATCAACACTCGAATCCCATTTTGCCATCATCTGCCTTTATTCATCATTTTGCTACATTATTTGAAAAACATTATAAGAGCATCACACAAAAGAAAACAACTTACGGAAAACTCTCAAATGAGGCACTTTGTGTAACATTTTCTTTGCCTTAACACATTCACTCATCATCTCGTGCGCGCTTCATTTTGCGGTTTCGATATTTATTTTCAACTGTGTTAAAATGTGCTTCATACGACACTTAATGCTTTGTGACGGGTGACAACACACTCACACACACGATAAGAGTGGCAATTTATTAGGGAGTTTTGCAAAATTATACGTCAGATTTTGAAAAGTTGACAATCACAAATGAGTTACAAACGTGAATTAGATGCCTACGCCAAGATAAATTGTCGCTCATTACAAGAATTTTTGATGTTTCCTCTCGTCGGGCCTTTAATAAGGTTGAAAGTTCACCATGTGTTGTCTTATTCATGATATTATTATTATTGCAAAAAATGGGAAATGAAGAAAAAATATCAACAACCGCCTCGCAAACGCCTCCAAACGATGACAAACAACAACAACAACAACCTCCCATACTTGTCAATTTGTTGAATCTCTGAACTTTTCCTTTTTCGCAATTTTTCATTTATGTTTTTTTTTTCCTTTCTCCGCTTACTCGACTCTGTGTTGTGCACCATTTATTGCTCATTCCTCCTCCGAGTATGTGTCACGAAATAAATGTTATCCTAGTACAACGACGACACATGTAACCGAAAAAAAAGCAGGAGCTGACCTACTTTTGACTTGTTTTTGCCTTTTATTATGCCTCCATCCACAATTCGCCACACAATGTGTGTGTTCTCTGCCATTCACTCCATAAAAGAGTCAAAATAAAAAGTTGTTGTGCAATCCGAAATGTTGCATGTACGCAAAACGTGGGCGATTCTACGAGAAGAAGAGATATAAATAGATGATGGGAAAATTATTAAAGCTCTGTCATCCAACAAAACCAAAGATATGACATACGTTGCGTACGGCGACAACATCAAGAGAGGGACGAACACACACTTTTAACCACCACATGCCGTGCGATGGAGACGAGATTCGGAATGCCATGTGATAATGTTTAGTTTCGCAGAGAGGATTTCACAGGGAAGAGGATGCTGCGAGAGACGGCCGTGCGCGCACGCGTCGTTCGTCATTGCGTTCGGGTCGTCTTGTTGAATGAAATGAGAGAAAATTGCTGGAACACTGTTAAAATTTGTTCTGAAATGGGGCTCATTTTGGCAATTTTAAAGGATAAAATTGAAAAACTTACGATTTCATCCCTGGACGAGGAAATTTTTCGTGCATGCGAAGGGGAACGAAACACTGGTTTGACCTTTACCTAGATCAGTACATTTATTTTTCAGTCAGTTGTTTGTAGATGAGAGCGGTTGTGCCATCGTCATCATCGTCGCAGCATCGTAATCGTCGTCATTTCCTTCTTAGCAGTAGTTTTTGTGTGCCAGCACAGTCGATTTCACAGAGTGTATCGTGTAGCGAGTAAAATGTGTAATTTTTAGCACACACAAAATCTTCCTATTTTTTTGTTTTTTCGTTCATCGTAAAATAACATCATCATCTTACACTACGAAAACTTTTGTTCTGGGCGTTGTCGCGCGGCAATAATGCACGAAATCCCTATTTATTTATTTTTACTAAACCAAGACGACTAAATTAAAGTGAATCCAAAAAGTGTCACGAAAAAATTCCTAAAAAAAAATAAATAAGAAAAATGAGAGAAAACGAAAAGCAAGCAATAAAAGTGTGAATAAATGTAAAGCAAAAAAAAAAATAAAAATAATAAACGAGAAAAAATAATAAAAATAAAAAAAGTAATCGAAACGGGAAATAATCAATCTCGTAGGAGATTCAATTTGTCTCTATCTCCCTTGTTCTTGTATCACATTGTTCCTTCGCAGCAAATATAAATAAAGCAAGTGTTTTCGTTAAAGTTGAAAAGTAAATAAATAAAAAAAAAACCAGAAAGCTCCGAAAAAAAGAAGAAAAAATAAAAAGAGAAATAAAAGTTTATTATTATTTTTCTGGCGTGTTAAATTTATCATGGGCTCCAGCAATCATCAGTCAAGTAGTAGCAGTAGAAGTAGTCCAACAAACGCCCCGCCAACATTCATTAACGATCGTATCAATTATTTTAATGTACCAAGTGAGGAGAAAATTGATTGAAAATTTGGTGCTTGTCATTAATCAAGACTACACAAATGGCATGGGAACATTCAACGGAGGATAACCTTTACAGGTGTGTTTCTTGTTTGTTTGTCATCTCCGAAAGTCGAGAGAAATTGGACCTAAGTAAACAATTATATCGATTTCGGTTGAGTTTTGCATCATTGAAGTTGATTTTTTTATTTTGTTTTAATTTATTGGGAAAATATTGCGAAGAGTTGCGAAAACAGCAGACGTTTTTCAATCAAAAGGCTTGAAAAACCAAATTAAATTATAGAAAAAATTTTCGACGAAAAATATTCGCATTCCAGATGTTTGTTAATAAAATTCCTCAACTCAAGTCTGATGTACAAGAGATGTTGCACAGTGGGGGTTTTACGAAATTTAAAAAAAAAATTGAAGAGTTCTTGAACTGATTCATAGGAAAATTGATGCAAGAATTCAAAAAGTTGTTGAAAAATTAAAAAGCTATCGAGCTTAACTTAGAAGAATTTTTTTTAATAAAATGAAACTGAATTTTAATAATAAAATAATAGGATTGAGTATTAATAAATATAAATTAATTTTTGAGTGAAAATTCTATCAAAGGGCATCTAAAATTCAAATAAATGTGCCATCATAAAATTTATATATTCTTAATCAAAAAATTGCAGAAATTCATGAATTTTTAAAGAAAATTTGTAAATAAATTATTATTTTAAAATGTTGTTAACGAATTTCTTAAATTTTTTGATCAAAAATTTTCAAAAAGAAATAAACTAAATCAAAAAATTTAGATTTTTCTAATTTATTTTCAAAACTTTCAACATTTTCAAATTAGAAAATTAGACTGACTGAAATTTAATTGAAAATCTCAGATTTCACAGTATTTCAAAACAAATCATTTTTTCGACTTTTTTAGAACTAAAAAATTATTGAAAAAAAATTGTATCAAGTTTCAGTTGGATTAATTGATCGATAACACAATTTTTCAGTAAATTTTTGATATTTTCACTAATTTTCACGATTTCTTTCTTATTAATTCGTAAAAACCCCCCACTGTGCTTTGTCATCTAGATTTGTACTTTGCTTGAATCTAGAATTAAATTCTCCTATCTTTTGAATGACAATAATTAAAAGCAGCCAAAAGACATTTTCATCTCTCGTATTTATTTTGCAAAGCAAAAAAAGAGGCAGATGTTCATGTCACTATTTAAATGAGTCTTTATTGCCAGTCCTTGTCAAATAAAGAAATTTTAACGACTCCCTTGAACTCTATTTTTCCTAATGTTTCATCTGGTTCGCAACAATTTTCGGATTGTGTGTTGTCCCTCGCACACACACTAAACCACGCACCCGACATAAAAAACCATCGTTTTTTTTCTAAATCCAAGTGATTAAAGATTTTTTTTTCTATAAGAAAAAAAATAAATTTTTTACCTTCAGTTTTTTTCTTTCTTTTCCTTTTTCTCTCTGGTACGGTATCAATTACTATTCATTTCCCTGAACCATGTCTCTCGATGGTGCAAAATGATACTGCATAATTAAAATAAAAAAAACCTAATTTTTGTTTTCTTTTTATATTTTCTTCTTCTTCTTTTCCTCCCGTTGTCGTCGTCGTTGCCTAATGAACTACGACGTTGCGAAAAACAGTGGATTGCAAGCGCATAAATTATCAGCAACACATTTGCTAGCATCACCTGATGATAATAGGAATCCGTTGAATGACTCCACAGGTACGTTAAGAGCTTTTCTTTCAAAATATTTTTGTTTATTCTTTTCTTTTCGTTGAGCGCGAGCAAGAGTTGAATCTTCGTCTTTTGTTTTTTTCGACTGTTGTCGCTGCTGTTGTTGTTGTTTCGTGCGTCATTGAAGGAATAACAATGAGAACGAGTGCATGTTTCGCCTTTTTATCTCGCAAGTGCCAGAAGAGAGCAAAGTACACAAACATGTTTTGCATATCAAGCCACCGTTCAAGCAAGAAAACAACGAGAAAATGAGTGTTAAATAATGAAATTAAAATGAAAAATAATGTAAGAAGAGTTTTGTTTTTGCGATTCCGAGGAAATGTTGAGTGAATTTAAATTTTAATCATTTCATTTCCACTTTTCTCCTTATTTTTTTTTTGTTGTGCACGAGCGAGTTTCCGCATCACATCAAGATAGTGTCGGAAAAGTTGTGCGCTTGTTGCTTTCTCTTCGTTTCAGCCACATCCTCGTGGGATTCCGAGACATTTGTGATAAAAACTATTAGCAAATGTCACATAACGCTCCCGGGAGAGAATTATGAACAAAATTGACAAAACCGAAATACTACTGAAAATTTTTGCATGAGGCAATAGAGTGGAAGACGTCATCCGAAGACGCAAAGCCGCACAAAGACATGAATTTCAATTTAAATTCTAGCAAAAAGAGATTATCCAATGCATGCGTGTTCTGCGATGCAAGCCAACCAACGAACGAACGAACGAAGCGATAATAAAAAGAACTGCATTCACTTGATCCGAGATGATGCCTTTTTATCGTTCCTCTAACGCAATTCAAGTTTTCGTTCTTTTCTTTTTTTTCGTCTTTGAATAAATACAAAAAAAATGTTTTTAGAATAAAAACTGCATTTTACTTGATAATCATTCATACACACGAAGTACCATTTTTTGCTGTAAATTTTAGTCATTCATAGAGTCGAGGGTAGCAACTAACACTGAAAAAAATATTGCAAGAACAATGAGAATGCAGTTTGCTCCACTATGTGATGCAGGAAAGTATGTTAAACAAACTTTAAATAAAGTTGGAAAATATTCTGCCCTGGTTTTTATTACAACATTTTATTATACAGAAATTTTTTTGTACAACTAGCGGAGCGATTGTTATGCAAATGAAAAGTGTCTGTACGGTGCTGGTGGATTTTTGTAGTTGCAGTTGCAGGAAATAAGTGTATCTCCTGTAAAAATTTCGAAAAAAAAGAACATTTAAAAAAAATTTATGGCTTCTTATAAAATTCAACAATATTGTCTTGATGAAAAAAAAAATATTAAATTGCCAAATTATTAGCAAAATGATAAATTTTCAGTAAATTTTTCAATTTTTTTAGCGAAAAATTTTTTTCGACATAAAGTTTTTAAATTGTTAAAAAAGAATCTTATTTGAAATTTTTATGTAAAATTATTAATAATTTTTTTGAAAAAAATTTAAAAAATTAAAAATTTAAATACTAAAAAAAAAAAAAAAAAAAAAAAAAAAAATAAGAAAAAAAACAAACTATAATTGAAAATATAAAAAAAAAAAGTTAAAAAACGAAAAATACCGTTTTTTAAACTATTTTAAAAAATTTTTCAAGGAAAAATTGCGCCAAAAAATATAAAAATTTGGGCAAAAAATTTATGATTTAATTTAAGTTTTCTTTTGACCAAAAAATTAAACTAAATGTATGTATAAATTTTTTAAAAATAAATACATTGAACTTATGCTTTTCAAATTTTTATTTTTTTGAATGAATTTTTTTATAATTTTTGAAATCAATTTTACATAAATTTAAACCTTAAAAACAATAAAAATGGTTTTAATGAAAAAAAAATAAATTTTTTAATAATTTTTTTTTTTTATTTTTTTTTAAATTTTTTTTTTTATTTTTTTTATATTTTTTTTTTCAAAAAAGTGTTAACCAAAATTCAAATGCTAAAAAACGGTTAACTTTATGCAAAAAATTATGATTATAGCATATTTTTTGTCTAGTTAAAATTAAAATATGCCACTTAGCATTTGTCTTACAAAAATTAAAAATTTTATAGAAATTAAAAATTATTTATTTGAATTAGAAAATTTTTTTCCAATATCTTCAAAATTCGCGAAGAAAAAACGTCATTAACATTTTTCTCCATTAAAATGCTCTGAGCCAAATTACTTTGTTAAAAATAATTTTTAGGGCAAAAAAAATTAAAAATTAAAAAAAAATGACATTTTTTTTAAGGCTTTGGAACATAAAAAATTTTACTTTCACAGGAATTTCAAAAAAAAAGTAAATAAATTCATAAAAAAAATATTTCATCACAATTATTTTTTCCCAATAATTTTTAAAAACTTTTTTAAATATTTTTGATGAACAAAAAAGTGAAATTTGACTATTTTAAATACTTTTGAAGCACAAAAATTCAAGCTTCCTAGAAAACGACGTGTTTCCCATTTCTTCAAATTATTTTTGATCAGCGAGACACAATTTTATCACAGTGCACACTTTTTGGAAGGTGAAAAAAGCTTTAAAAAAATATTGTACAAAGCATGTTAGAAACTTGTAAAATCGTAATGAATTTGAGTTGATGAACAAAAATTTTGCAATTTATGCGTTTTTCTGCATTTGACGTTTTCGTTCGTGAAAAAGTGGTTTAAAAAAGTTTGATTAAACTGCAAAACCTATTAAAAAAGTTAACACCGTTCGTAAAGTTTGGCGACAGACCAAATTCTCTCGAAAGTTTTAGTTGTTTGACATTTCCAATTGCTTTTTATTTGAGTTGTAACAATAGTGCACCCCATAAAAAATGGAAAAAGAGCATGAAAAATTACTGTAGAGAGCAATTTTTCTTCGTATTTTATGATTTATTATTCAGAATCAATCAAATCCAATCGATCAAAACGATGTAAAATTCATTTTGTTACACCGTTCTGCAAAATAAAAGTATCTAATATCATGCCATGCATACAAAATAACCGAAAATTTTGGTATAAATTGCTTTTGAAGTGCTCTACCAGCAGCAGCTACCACAACCAGCACCACACCGCACAAATGAATGAATGCTCACCTTAACAACCTTGACACAATAAACATCATCAAAATTATTCGTAGATATAATGGAGAGAGAGCATCACATCCTGAACCGAACATATTCTCGATTGATTGTGCCGATGCATATTTTATTACTTAAATTGAACGTGCCAGTGTATTACGTAGGATCGTATGCGATTATTATGAATGAGAATAACATCATCATTTATTTACTGACTGGCATGCTAAATTGTAACAATTTACCCTCACGAGTGTTCGGAGCGAACACAAAGGCGCTACAGGTGCATTTATCGTATTATTACTACAAGGGACAAAAGTAATGCAATAAGCCGTAACAAGGGCAGCTCTAAGTAGTTATTGTTATCCTTTCAATTGTTGAGCAAGAAGAACACTTTTTTTTATTGTTTCATTGTCCGGGAAGAAGACAAGATAATACGTGAGATGTCTCCTTTTACCAAAGAAATCATGATTTAATATATCTGGAGTTACGATGCATGTCCGACACAATGAGATACTTTTACTTAAGTTTTCATTTTTTTTCATTGTTCTCTCGGCATTAAAATATCAGCTTACATGTTGCTTTAATGCATCTTTCATCCTTCTTTTTTTTTATTCTGTGTCTGTTCGGTCTCGTATGGAAAAGATGATTTATGGAGATGTGGTCGGTAAATTTACTCTCGACGGTAAATGAAGTCATTTTTCAATATGCAACTTTAGAAGAAAGATAAATGCAGTCTCATTTGTATTTGAGCAATATGAGTTAACGCAGCATGAAACACTTGAAAGTATTTGAGAACAATTTTTTGGTTTATTGCTTTCGAGAATTCTTCGAGTTTAAAAATATTTTTTATGAAAACTTTTTGAGATTTCTTTATTATTAAGAAAATTGTTATCGATTTTCTTTCCAATCTTTAAACTTTTTGACAAGAGATTTTATTTTTGGAAAAGATTTTTCATAAAATTGCGTTAAAGATTTTTTTTTATAATCCCTGATGACTGACATTAAAAAAAATTAATATTAAATTTTTTAGCTAAAAATATGCAAAACATGAAAAATTATTATTTTTTGATAACTATGAATGCAAGAGTAAAAAATAAAAAAAAACAATAAATCCAATTTTTGTATTATTTGATTAAACAAAAATTTTGTGATTCTCTCAAATTCTCATAATTAATAACAAAGATTTTCAATTTTTACAAAATTTTAATTTTTTTAAAACTTTTTTAATAATTTAAATTATAAAAAGAAAAAATTTGAAGAAATTTACAAAAAAAAAAAAAAAATATAAAAATTTTTAATAATTATTTGGTCATTTTCGCAAAATATTTTTTTGTCTACCTTTTTAACTTCTTGACACAAAAAATTGAACAAAATTAAGAAAAAGCTTTTATTCTCATCAAATTCATTATGTAAGAGGATTTTTCTGAAATTTTCTTGAGTGAAAAAAATTTGATTAGGTACCTTTAAAATCAAAAGAAATATTTTAAGGTTTACGACCGATTTGTTTTGAAATATTATTTTTTACGTTCAAGTTCACGAATTTTAATACAATTTTTAAATGTTCTAAAGCCCACAACATAAATCCTAAGCGACACTAACCCAAAATAGTTTTACTACATGATAAACAAAATAAAATAAAAATGTAACACCATCAAAAATTAACGACTTAGCAAAATTTAATAGACAACCATGCTACAAACTTCTGTAATCCACAAAAATGTTCTGCATCAAAATTCATTTACAATTTTTTCCACTCACTGAATCTTAAAAGCGTTCAAATAACAAAACATTTAGCAAAATATTAAAACTCAAAAAGCCAAAAAAATATTTTTAAAGCTTCACGAATGAAAAACAGCACGAACGAAAGTTTCTTAACCCAATTCAAAACTTTATTCATTTAAAGTACCAAACAAAAGAGGATCAAAAAACGTAGCAAAAAAGTATGAAAAATGAATCCATAAACATTAGACTAGGAGAAAAAGTATTTCTTCCCTTTTTGTGTTGTGCCCATCCATAAATTGCTTTTTATTTCAATTTGGAACATCATGATGTTTAATTAAATTGAAAAGTTATGTCTCTTTATTCGTCCACCTAATAATACATTTTAGCACAGAAACACACAAAAAAGCAGACAAAAACTGCAGTCTACTTTATCCAATAATAAAACTGCAACTTTATATACCCTACGAGCAAAAGTTTATTTGTGTGCCAACAAATTGCCAGTTGCCCAGGCATGTCGCGGCACTTCGTTATACGCCGTCGAGAAATATGATAAAATGTCACAAGTCCTATTAAAACATTCGCATAAAAGGATATTAAATGTGTCTATTGACATAAAACGAAGATTATTTTTGGAAACGACAACGAAAAATCGTAGTAAAAGTTGCGGCAAAAAGAGAAATGCTGAAAGAAGGAAAGAAAAGAAGGGAAAATGAAATTGACCCGTACCCTCATATAAACACACAGAAGAACTACATTGGTACTTAAAATGCTTATCTCAACGATTTTTATTGTCTTTGTTTGCGTTGTTTTCTTCGCTTCGGAAAATTTTCTCACGCTAGATTTTTGTAATCTGATAGCATTCGCCATGCCGATTCTGATAACTTTTACGAGTTTGGATGCCAATTTGGAGCACAAGTCGGGCGAAACAAATGTGATTATGAAGTATTTTCGACGATTGTTTTGCGCTACGAACTACTTCATGATTATTATATTTTTCTCAACCATTTGACATTCGATTGTTTTGTTCTCGTATTAGTGTGTTAGTTTTTACCGCATTTCGAAGAAAAAATATGCGGTAATATTTTGGAAATGATGGTCAAGTCACGTGGTTTAAAAATTGATCAGGTCACGTGGTTACTAAAACTCCTCGCACCACATGGTTTGAGAATTTCTCAAGTTACTTAGCCTAAAAATGTTTCAGATCACGTGATTAAAAAAAACTTTTTAGGTCACGTGGTTACCGTTATTTTGAAATTTTTTAGGTTACGTGTTTTTAAAAATTTCTCAAGTCACGTGGTTTGAAAATTTTTCAGACCACGTGGTTTAAAATTTCAGGTTTGAATAAATTTTTATATCCAGTTTTTTTGTGAGGTCACGTGGAAATATTATTTACGATTTTAGAAAAATTGAAAAAATCCCGTGGAAAAATAAAAATTAAATTAAAAATGGTAAAATTTTTGGTCATGCTGGTATTTTTTTTTGAAAATTTTTTAGGAAAATTTACTGTTTACGATAAAATTTTACAAAAATCACAAATTTCACTGGTTCATAGTGAAAAACGTAGCTTGGTTTTAAAAAAAATTTTTTTTCACGATTTTGTTTGATTTTTCTCACGTGGTTTGAAAATTTCGTGGTTCGTGGTTTAAAATTTTTAGGTCATTTCGTTTTAGTTTAAAAACGTTAAAAAATTGGAAACAAAAGTCACGTGGTTTGGAAAAAAGGAAAACTTTTCAGGTCACGTGGTTTAAACATTCCTTAGTTTTAAAATATTTCAGGTCACGTGGTTTAAAAAAGGTTTTCAAATCACGTGGTTTTATTTTTTTCAGGTCACGTGGTTTGAAAACTTTTTTCTTTTAGTGATAAAAACTTTTCAGGTCACGTGGTTTCCGTAGTTTTAAATTTTTTATGTCACGTGTTTTTGAAAATTTTTCAGGTCACGTCAACCACGTGATCCACAATGATCAAAAAGTTAACGAAATCAAAATGCGGTACCATTTTTTGTAGCTCTCAAAACGAAAATTTTATATAGATTTTTTAAATGGTTCCGAGCGACAAACCAAACTAACAAGAAATTAAGCAATGTTTTATTTATTTATGAAGAACAAAGGGAGAGCGAGAGAGAGCAGAATTCATGAAGTGGAAAAATTAGGACATATCAGAGATCTGATTAACGGATAAATAAATGCGTAGCCACTTTTTTGTATTAGTTAGTTAGTTTGTGTGCTAAATGGCTCCATTCCAACTCTTTTGTTGTACTCGACATTTAAAAGTGGGAGGATGAGGCCAACAGAAAAACATGAAAGACAGACAGTTTTCCACAGGAATGCATTCTTTTGACCAAAAACAAACGCAAAAAAGGCCGTTTATTTCGTAACAAATTACCATCACTTTGTTTAGGATGATTCCCTTTTTATTTGCTTGAAGGGACTCACACACACGAACGAATGTTGACGACAAAAAGATGATAATTAACAATCTCTCGTCATACAGATACATTTTTGTCATTTATTTAATATAACATTCGGTCGGAATGACTCCAATATGTGTTGAAATGCGGTAAGTGACTAGGCGTCTCCACCACGTCGTAACGTATGTTAATTGAAATAAACACCTTTTTCTCCACTCTTGCACACACCTCTTTGTCTAACCGAGAAGTGGACAAATTAGGATTTTATTATAATGGCTTTTATTTTAGGACTAATTGGACGTAATCGCTTGAACAAGATTTTTTGAGTGGGTGATAAAGGAAATGGACTTTACCAAACAAACAAACAAAAAAATTGCTGTGAAAAGACCAGCTTAACTTTTTTGTCGTGATTTAGTGTTTTGAACGAATGAAAAAACTCGCTTTTTTTGTCGAAAAAAAAGGATGAAAAGTGTTTTAATCCACTCTCTTTGGTGTGTCATTGGTTCCTTTTTAACTGACACACTTTATCAATTATTACCGCTCTGATTGATGGACGTACCGAAGGAAATGAAATTAATTTCCTCCAATTTTCCCATCGCCAAACAATCACTTAATTAGATAAGTATTGGTTTTCCTCCGCATCCTTTTGCCATTTACATTTCGCATGCAAAGTAACTACTATCCGCTTTATTGTTTGGCTCTTACTCTTTTACTAAATAAACACACTCTCACAATCGCATTTGCATAATTGCATTAAATAGCAATTAGATACTGCATGACTAACTCAAAATACATACAAATGAAGAAGAGCAGAGATGCCTCTTTTGTAACCGTTTTGAGATGTTTTTTGCACAGAGGAAGATAGCGAGAGAAAATAATGTCGTAAATATTATGCAGAAAATTGGCCGCTAGCTATTTGGCGTTGAATGTAGGACAGGAATCTTTCATCTGTGAAATTGTTCCATTTTTTTTTGTATCCTCTGTTGATGATGGAAAAAAGGGAATGTTGTAAATTTAGAGTTTCTAGCACGAATGCGCACCTCACGCAATTTTTCGATGATTAATATTTGGAGCAGAAATTACCGAAACCTGAAATTTGTTCACGTTCCGATATTAATCTTAATTCTCTTACTTCATTTCTCGCATATTCACCCGAAAATCTAGGAAAATTTTCCTTGTGGGACGAAAATGACTATTTTAAAGCTCTGTGAGTTAAAAAATAAGACCTTTTAAATTTCCATAAAAAATTTTTCATAATTTTTATTTTTTTATTATTTCAAAAAAAAAAAAAAAAAATAAAAAAAATTGAAAAAAAATTCTTATGAAAATTTAAAAAAATGATTTTAAAAAAGAAATCCAAAATTATTATTTTTGAAAAAAAAAAATTTTTTCCAGTAGGTGGAGCGGCCTTATTTCAAAAAAATAAAATTGAAAAAAAAATCTTATAAAAATTTCAAAAATCATTTGGAAAAAAAATATTTACTTTTTTTTAACAATTTATTTTATCTTTCTTAAAACACTTTTTCGTGGTATTTGGTCATTTTCCCCACTAACGGTACTCAAATTTTGAAAAGGTATCGTACCGTAATTTTTGGTAATTTTTTTACGGTACCAAAAATTACGGTACGATACCTTTTGAAAATTTTGGTACCGTAGGTGAAAAATGATCAGTTAACATAAAAAATGTGTTTTTTAGACTTTATTTTCTATTTTTAGTCGAGTTCTTTGAATCTTATATTGAAAATTTCGAATGAAAACTTAACAGCCTCATTTATATTAAATTTAAGCGCATTTTGTCCCACTGGGTTCATTTGAATATATTGATACGAGAATGGTTATCATAAATAATCGTTTCAGAATTTTGCCTGGCAGAGACGGTTTAAAAAGCAATTTTCCGATATTTATGCGACTAAAGTTGAAAATCCAAGAAAGAAAAGAAATTATGTGTAGTTTTGACGATGAAAATGTCCAACTTTAAAAGTTCTCGCACAGCACGACGGAATATAAATGAGTTTTTTTCTCTTCACTGAGGGATTTTCCTAGTTTGATTTTCTTGTTCGCATACCAACTTTTTTGGTACAATATGATGTGATACTGATCTCGTTAATGTGTGTGCCAGAAATATTTATGTGCTTGTTTAGAGAGCGAGCGAGTGGCATACACAGTGAAAAAGGTATTTAATTTAACCTAAAAAGGACTGCAGATAACCGCAAAAAAGAATGTGTTGTACACTTGGAGAGCGGAACAATGGCGAGTCGTGTACATATGTTGAAAAATGACTATAACATGACGATGATTATCATCATCATCGTTGTTGTCAGCCGCAGCACGTGCAATGCAATAAAAAAATGTGGCGAAATGTGGAATCATAATAATTTTTCGTACACACGGCGGCGCTTCCACTAAACAATTTATGTCGAACGATCGCACTGATTTTATGACACCAACCTCGCTCGCTGATGTATCTGACAGCCAGCCGGAAGAAGAAAGTCTCATAAAAAAAGAGATAATCATATAAAGAAGTGAGATGACTTGGAAATCAAATCAATGAAAAGTGTTTCCACATGTGATGCTGCGGTGATAATACGCTGAGATGTGCTGAAAATTCGCAAAACGAAATACGATTAAAATATCTTTAATCTCCGCGATGCCATAAAACACCATTTTGACAGCTTTGGAACGAGAGCGAGAGAAATGAAAGGAGGAGAAAAAGTAAACTCCCACACGCAAATCAAAGATCTTGTCTCACGCAGTTTTCAGACAATTAATCAAGATACGGTGCAAGCAAGCAACTTGAATGGCATAAGGACCAATGTTGGATACAAAACGAAACCGACAAAGACGTTCGATTGTTAAAATTTGTATCCGTTGCCTTTTTTCCATTGTTAAACTGTTGATAAATACCATACGGTTGCCAAAAAATGTTTCACGATTTTTTTTCGGTGCTGCGATATCATTTCAACAAAAACACCTTTAGGAAGGAAATTTTTATGGAAAAATATGTTGTTTAGTGGTTCTAGTTACGTCTCTCCGTGTAACTAGCGATTCTTTGAGAAATCAAATCACGTTTGTTTTTATCCTTCTTTTTTTATTTTGAATAAGGCCGCTCCAATTTTTTTAAAAACTTTTTGTCCATGCCCCATTTCAAAAGCCTAAAATAAAAAAAAAAGTTAAAAATTTCATCAAAATTGACCATTTTTTGGTATTTTTCCATATTTTTTTAAGAAATTTTTTAAAAATTTTTATAATATTTTCAATTTTAAAAAATTTTTGTATTAAATATTTTTAAATCAACATTTTTAAACAATTTTCGATTTTAAGAAAAATTTGCTAAAAAATTCTAATAAAGGGTAATTTTTCAAAAATTAATAATTAATTTAAAAATTTTTTCCAATTCTTTTTTCGTTTTTTAACGATGAAAACTTTCAGATACAATTTTAAATCTATAAAATCAGTCAATGATGTTATACGCTTCATTTTGTTGTATTCGCTTACTTCTTTATAAAAATTCATTAAACTCCTCAGTTTGCTAAAATTGAAATCGCATTTCTTCTTCGAAAGAAGTAATTTCAAAACTTTTTTTTCAATATTTTGTCAAATATTTCGGGAAAGACTATAATTTTTAGTTTTTTAATTTAATATTTGGAATTTTAAAGTAAAATTTTAACTTTCCGTTTTGAATCTTTAAATCTATAATTTTAATTTCTTTAATTTAATATTTGTGAAAAAATCAGTTAAAAATTTAGCCCTGAAAAACATTAAAAAAAAAACGAAATAAAATAATAATTAATACCTTAAAAGACGCTAATGCCACCGATCACCTTTCCTCTTCAAAAACTTTCCATTCCATTCACTTTTCTCTCAATGCAACGACACAACCAATGATTACACGGTTATTATTTTTGTTTTCAAAGATGAACAGAAAAAAAAACACATAAAAAAGGTTAGGAACTGTATAATTTTTTCGTTGTTTCCTCTATTATTTGCTGTGTGTGTGTGCGCGATCAAAGCCTCTTTCCGTATGTTTTTCCTACTTTTATTCCGTATTAAAAATAATATTCTGCTCGTTTATGACTTCATATAATAACATTAAGGATTGTGTTGGTGTTTTTTAATGTAAATTAAACGCTTTTGTACGTTCGTTCGGAGGCACAAAAAAAAAGTTGAGAAACAAAGCTCACTGGCACTGAATTGAAAAATGCGAGAACGACTCGCAGGAAATGTGAAACGGAATTGAAAAGCCGAATATTTGCGCTTTTCCGAAATATTTATACATCCATCGACATAAAGTCACGTTGAGAAAATATAAATTTCCTTGCCTTATAATATAAGGCTTTGGCAAAACGACGTGAATTGAAGAAAAATCGAATGAAAAAAAAACTGTTTTGTTGTTTTGTGTTCGTGAATGCGGAAAATACATGATAAACCGATAAAACTGTTTATATTTTTTGTTCTATTTTATTTTATTTTTTTTTTGTTCCATCTGGAGTAAATAGTGTGTATGTTTGCACAAAGTTTTAAACAATGGTTCCTGATTTCAAACGGACTTGAGGGAAATAACAATGAGCACCGAACAAATGCCCGCTAACGAATGGTATCTGGTTCATTGAGGTTATCGAATTTAAATTTATTATATTCCTAGTTGTTGTTGTTGTTTAAATTTATTTATTTCCCAAATGCACGTACACTGCAGCAGCAGCTGCTTGCCCATGTTGACGCACGCAAGAAAACTAAAATATAAAAAGATCAAAGTTCACAAGAAAGTTTCTCGTAGCACGTGCCATTTGTTGATTTTGTTGTGCAGCCAAAACGCCTGCAAGATATTTTATAACGAAATTCAATTTTTTTTATTCATTCAATTAAGAGAAAAGTTGGGACAAGTGACCAACTTGAGGCAATATGACAAAGAAATTTATCAAAGTTGGCCTTGGTTTGAAACAATTTGCGTCAATTTGTTGTGTTTATAATATTAAAGTATCTTATTTTATAGTAGCTAATCTTAGAGATTGCATTGGTATTATTGCCATGAAAAGTATTTTTTAATAATTTTTAATTTCTTTGCTAATTTAGATTTTTGTATTAATTTAATAAAAGCTGTAAATTTTCGTGGTTTTTTATGAAAATTTAATTTTTTTCCCTAATTGTTTCCAATTTTTCCCATTTCAAATTTTTTGACAAAAAAATGAAATATTAAATTTATTTACCTTATGATGAGAACAAGGCTTTTATTTGGAAAAAGGCAATTGGTATACCTGCAAAGGCAATTGGGCACTGGTAAGGGATCACAGAATCATACTATTTTTCATTTACGTTGTTTCTACTTGATGGTTGAAAGAAGAATGAAATTAAATTTGAGAATCAATTTCGGTTTTGGGGCTACTTCATAACATACAGTATAGCGATGTTCATAAATCCAAAATTTTTTTTGATGATCCCATTATTAAATCCATTTTTCACTCATAAACGTAAGTGATACTGTTAAACCAAAAAGATTCCTATATTAATTTTCGAGAACTTTTTTCGCCGTTAGAAATTAAATTTGATATTTTGAGAAAAAACTGTTAAACCAAGATTCCTATGATTAATTTTCTTTCGCCGTTAGTTGATCGTTAAACACGAAAAAAAAAATCAAAGAGTAAAAAACCTTTTAATCACGATCTTTTACTCAATAGTCTTCTTGTTGATCATTGCAAAAATTATTAAGTCCAATGATCGTATCTTTTTCCTTGATTTAAGCCCGATTCAAGCAACTTTATCTTTTACAAGTTTAATCATTTATGCTTGTGGACACTGTTTTTTTCAAATTGTGAAGAAGTATAGAGACTAAACTTTACTGACCTCTAAGTCGTCCGGGAATTTAGTCAAAACCTCTTCATGAACGTCCTTGAAGTGCCAATTTCGCTTCACAAAAAAGACACAGAGGAATAGCATGTCCTTCGTCGTTCAATTCGAAACTAAACCCGAAATTAAGAAATTCCTTTTTATAAATTTTAATGCAAGGCATTTTAATATACATAATTAATTATGTTTCACAATTAAACAGTTAATTTAATTTAAATTAAAAAATCGATTTTCAATTTGAAAAATATTCAACTAAATAGTTTTTCATAGGTTGCTTTAAAAATATCTCATAAAGAAGAAAAACAAAAGTAGAAACATTTTGACTCAAAAAACAGTGATAAGGAATAAAATTTTAAAAAAATCTTCAATGTCATATTACTCATTAAGAATCATCTGACACACTCTAACTGTAATTTTTTCAATAAAATCAACTTTTATGATGACTTTTTACGATAAAACCGTAAAATCTCTTTCTTCAACTTGCAAAAAAAACAAACATCAATGTATATTACCACTTAAGATTTATTCCATCGTATAAAAAGACTTAATTTTAACAAATTATACAACAAACGTTAAACTTAGGAAATTTATGCAAGTCACCCTTGTGTTCACTTAAATCTATGGAATGATTTTCTTGAACTGATGCAGCTAAATCATGATTTTTTTTAAAAAACTTTTTTCCAAATATCTAAAATCACGTTGTTTATACAAAATTTAAAAAAAGTTGATGATTTCACAGTTTTTTTGGCAAAAGTGCTTTGAATTTGCTTTAGAATGACTTTTATTTAATTACATAACCAACGAAGAAATTGATTATCGAACTTTTTGCTAAAATTTTACGATGCTTAACCTTTAGCTCGTGCCTTAGGAGCTCAAATTGTCTTTTAATGTATTCGCAATTGAGCAATTTGTTTTCATCACAACTCGTTTAAACTCGGCTCGATGCACGTTTGGAAGGTTAAGCATTGCAAAATTAGGCATTATTAATATTTTTTTTCTTCGCGTCTTAAACTAACTATAAAAACTATCACTTTCTGTTTTGATTTCACGGTCCCTCGGTATTTAGTTGGTCGGGTCATTTACATTTTATTTTTTTTTTCGATTTTTTTTTGTTACAACACACATTTTATTTTTTGCTGACTTGATTGAAATTTCTTTTTTTTTTGTTTTTGTACTTTTTGGTTTTAACTTTCTTTGCTGTCGTACAGGTCTTCGTCGTTTTCGGGTATGATGAAGCACATATTTGACAAGAATGCCACCACCATTTCTTTGTTCTGCGCCGCTTTCCACATCACCCTGATGCCGTAGCCCGTTATCAGTAACTTTATGATGGTTTGTTCGACGGGTGTCTCGGTGTAACCTTGAAATAATAATTTGTAACACAGACCGTTAGATGAAACCGGTTTAGAGATGCTGTTTAACATTCCCCTACTAAAAATAAAAGTGGTGAACGTTGACTTACCTAACAGTGTCATTGCGCCAATGATGCCAATTACAGCAATGAATACCTTCATGTTTATCGACGTTTACTTTGTTTTGGTCTCGATTTTTCAAATTTGTTTTACTTGCATCGACCTCACGTCACTTTTACCGCTACTGTTGCTGACGGTGGCGTGTTATTAAGTAACCAAACAAAAGTTATGCAATGGTATAAAACGCTAATGTTTAACTTTGTACTTAAAACTCATTCAACAAAAAAAATTTTATTTATTTTTTTTTCTCTCCAATAGGAAACCGGTTGCCTTTTTTGCTTTAGTTTAATAATAACAACAATAATAGAAATTATTTTTTTTAAGACGAAACACGACTTGTTGATCGGTTCACGTCTTTTGCGATACTGATTTAAATTGCTTTGGTCGACAACATATCGTTGTGGTAGTCGTAAATTGTAGCGTAGGAAAAAAAATGAATGATTTTTTGGTGTTTATTTACCTGCTATGGAAGTTTGTATCGACACATACAGTCACATGTGAATTGGATGTCTAAGGTTTTTTGTGTGCACCTTGCTTGAATAATGACGTCGTCGTAACCGATTCGTATGCAAAATTGTGGTTGACTCGGTGTATATGGAAAATTTTGTACTTAGTAGGCAAAATAATAATAATCAAGAGATTTGTTTTCTTTGCTCTTGGTTTTAATTTAAAGTTTTGAAGAATAGTTTTGATTAAATTGAGATCAAAGTAAAAACATTTTCTTCTAATTGGCAAACACGTCTATATTTTAACCTTTTTATGACTACTTGGGGTTTAAAATGTTTTCTATGAAATTTTTAATAGAAATTATTGAGAAAATGTGACTCAGGATAAGACTTGGGAATTTAACGTGCGGTGTAAAGAACCACACGGCTCTTGGAATCGTTCAAATATCAGAGGTTAAGTTTTCCTGGAAGTTTTTATATTTTTTTTCACTAGGATTTTTATTGGTATTGAGAAGATAATTTCAAACATTTTAAAAAATTTTAAAAATTGTTTTAGAAATGCCAAAAATTTTATTTTTTTTTCTGGTTTCATTTTTTAAGTATGGAAATTTATTTGTTTTAGCAATCATCAAACAAATTTATAATGATAAAAATAAAATTAGACATTATTTTTTGAAAATATTCGCAAAGCAATTTTGTTTAATACATATAACTTTTTTAAAAATTATTATTTAATTTATTTTAAAATTTTAAATAAAAAAAGTAATTCATTAATAAAAAGTCAATTAAAATTAATTAGAATTAATAAAAATTTTAAAGTTAGGCTTAAAAATTAATTTATTATTTTAATTTAAATCTGAAGATATTCTTTGAAAAGAAATTGAACTTAATAAAAATAAAATAAATTAAATAAATCCTAAAATTGAAATTAAAATTTTTTAATAAATAAATCCTAATTAATATTGAATTATATTTAATATTTTTTAATATTCATAAATTCAATTTATTATTTAAAATTTAATTCCAATTCAAATTATATTTTTTTCCAATTCATAAAATTATTTCTTTTCTGATTTTTTTTTTTAATTTTTTGCTCTTGTGCTTATTCTACTACTAAATATACTTTCTTCCTAATATTTTTAAAAGGTCCATGATATCAAACAAAAATTTTACTGTTTTATCAGCTTTAACCCTTTTTCTGACTTTTAATTATCAAGTTTATACATTAACTGTCTCATGCAGACATTAACCAATGTGCTAGACACTAATTAACATTTTTAATGAGGTTTTGTATTTATTTCAATAAATTGAACTTTGAAACAATTCTGAACCGAAAAGTTTGACGTCTTTACCAAAAAACTTTTCTTTTGGCAACATTGGTATTTAAAGTATTCAAAAATGTCTTGTGTTTTTCTTTTCTTAATTAAAGTTAATTTTTTTAAAGTCATTTTGCTTAAAAAAATGAAAATTTTAATTTTTTTCAATTTCTTTATATCGATAAAAAAATTTTCAATTTTATTATTGTTAAAAAGATTTTTTATTGAATCAATTACCGGACCCTTATATGATTGATTAATGACCAATTTACATCAATTCCTGTCCACTTCCGGCTCAATTTTTTTGTTGTGACTTCCATTGATCGATTATGGGTTAAAGCTCTTGATACACAAGTTATTAAATTCATTTCAAAATAAACAAAACAAATGTTTCCTTTCTCTCTCTTGTCTCTCATAGTATTCATTTCGTTTTATTGTGCTGCTGTCTCTATTGGTTTGTGATGAAGATACTACAATGTTGCGGACATGAAAGGCAACAACATGTAATGAATAATAATGATGAAAGACTGAAACAAAAACAAGCTAACGCACTCAAAATGTGTCTTACACAGGCAGATTAGGGTCGACCGGGCGGTGGTAAATCATAAGGAAACCAATGAATGGAAATAAATTTTAATTAAAAATACACAAAATTAGATTCGTCTACGACAAAGAAAAATATTTTGAATGAAAAATCGGATACAATTATTATTTAAAAAAGTGTTTTTATGGCCACCTTGGCAATTCATGTTCAAATTTACTCGAACACCGCAGCAACGTCGCATTATCATCATCATCATCATCATCGTCGTTACCGCGTCGTGCGAGAACAAAGACATGACAAAACACAAATTCCTCCGTTGTTAATAATTAAATTTTGAATTTATATTGTGATGTGTTGCGTGAGTACCTTTGAGGCATTAATAAATACATAATTTACACAAAAGTTTTGTATTTTTTGGTTGGCACGTCAAGCTAGAACAAAATCAATATAAATTATTAAAACGATAAAAAAATTGGTGTGAGATTCACACAACAACAAAACATCGAAAATTTTGGTGCGGTAATTTTGTTACGTTTAAGTCACCTCATTTATCTTTAACTTCATTAATGTTCCCTCAATCATTTTCACACGCCGCTCACTTTCCACTACACTAGGCAAGACGAAACAACGCAACGCGCCTAACGAGAACGAAATTGATGCTCGTTCCTAGACGAAATCCGAAAAAGTTGGTGGGGAATGAGCGAGAAAATTATTATGAAAAACACACCAAAATAAATTTCAAATTAATTTTCTGCTCGTGTCTATGCGATGTAAAAGCGATGCTAATAGTGCTCTTCTCTGCCATTTAATAGCAGTTAAATATTTTCTTGTTAGCTAATATTTTTAAATTACATTCATTTTCGTTCCCCGCGAACAAATTGAGCTTGACTCGAACGAAATTAAATCGCGTGTCTAGGAACTCATCTCTCGCAACAAAAGAAAGACAAAACGTAATTTAGGCAAACCACGTAGAACGGAAAAAAGTTACTTTTTTTGATTTTAGCTCAAGCAAAATTACATCCGGACGATTCTCGAAAGCAAAAAAAAAATCGTGTAGAGCTAGAGAATAAACAGAACAAGGTAAATCTTTGTGTGTTTGTTGAGCATTATCACGGGTGAAGAAGTTTTCTCTGTTAAAGAAGGATTATGAACTTCGTTCCCAACGTAAGACGAGTTAAAAGAGGGAAAACGAAAGAAAGTAGCTTATCGTGTCAAGGGACGTTGTCGACAATGAGCCTTACAAGAAAAGAAAAGTTGGGCGTTTTCACCTGCTAAAAAAAAAAGTTTTTATGAAATCTTTTAAGTTTCTCATATGAAAAATTATTTTTGAGATAAGAATATTTTCTAGGTGGTTGGATTTTAATTAATATTTTTAAAATTAAAAATTTTACGCTTTAAAAATGTAACTAAAAAATAATATGAGAAAAATTAAGACAAAATTTTGCAAAAAAAAAAAAAAAAATAAATGAAAAAATTTTATTTACTTCTCAAAATGTTTTCGTTAATTTGTTAACATTTTAATGTAAGAATGGAGCCATCCATATCTATCTAATGTAAGAATAACAAGATTTTAGTGATAGAAAAAATAAAATTATTTATTTTTTGAAAAAAAAAAAGAATATTTTATCAAAACTGATGATTTTTTGACGATTTTATTAGAAAAAAATCATAATTGGTTTTGAATTTTCCAATATATTATTTAATACATAATTAAAATAAATTTAAAAAAAGAATAATTTTTTGATGTTTAATTTTTTTACTTTAAAGACTTATACTTTACTCTGCTAAAAATTCTTAAATTGGGCAACTGACAATATTATTGAATTTTATTTATTAGTCTTTAAAATTCAAGCAAACCTTTAGAAAAAGAGGAATTTAAATTTAATTTTAAACTTTTATTTAAAAAAAAAATATTAAATAAATTTTTAAAAAATTATTAAGAATCTACCACGCGCTTCCACCGATGTATTTTAATATAAATAATTTTAAAGTTTTCCAAACTAATTTGTCACCTCCTTAAAAATTTTCCAACTAATCTTGTAAAAGTCATCCTTTCTGGCCCAAAAATTGATGATAATAAATTTAGATGATATCATTTGCTAAAACACAATCCACGTTGTTCGAACGTAATAGCTACAAGCACACACACACACGAACATACCGAGAAATAAATCACTTTTGATTCGCAAAATATCCTCAATCTCGTTCGGTCCGCATTGCCTGCCCTTTCTCTCGCATGCCAGTGCGACGTGAACACAACACGATAAAATTTTCACATGAAATAAATTTCTCGTTTGTCATCGGGACAACATTTACTTTTCCCATCCATCCATATTTTATTGCCCGAGTTTCGATTTGCCTGCCTTGTCGTGCCTTGTGCTTTCTGGTTTGTTTGATCTGTCAAAAACAAGAAAATAAAAACGAGCTCTCGCATATTAATTCATTCGGCCTCTAATATACATGATAATAAAATGTGTTCATAAAATGTGTATAATGATAATGGAAATTTGGGGGAAAAAACAAGCAGCCACAAATTTTTGGCAGCATTCTGTCCATCTTTGTTCACATTTATCGTTATTGTCGTCCATTCTCGTTATATTTATTTATTTGTTGTCAAATAAAATTTGTTCGAGTTTAAATTTGAAAAGTGGTTTGTGTACTTTTGCGGACGGAAACATGAAATTGAACGCAATTGCGGCAATTTTTATGAAAATTTATGAAAAGATCTCTTGCTCGACTCACATTTATTATTTATAAATAAATATTTATGAGAAATTCCTTTTCTTCTTATTTTTTTTTCTTTGCTTCTTATTGTTTTGCACCAAAAAAACTTTTTTCGTCATGTGTCCGCAAATAAATGTTGCTTTTTTGTATATTTTTCGTGTTCACAAAACATCAGGTATTTTTACAGTGGGCTATGCCTCGAATGTCGATCGAATCTCGCCGCTGTTCACGAGGACGCGCTACAACCTTCCACGCTACGGGCGATCGCTCTTCGGTTGCTTCTTCGCATGCCATCGAAGTATCAAGCAGTTTATCGTTAAGAGAAAGGTAAGTTAGAAAAAAAAACATTTTTCAAAAAAACAAATATTCAATAAAATTTTTGCAGATTGAACATGGACTGCGCCTGTATCAGAAGAACAAACAACATTCAGCAATCCGGATATGGAAAAGTGCGTTACGGGCTTCCTCGAAACGCGAAGACAGCTTTGCACTTTTGAGTTATCTCTACCAAGCGCACATGGATTGCGGCAAATTTCGGGAGGCGCTCGAGTATGGACACATGCAGCTGGGAATTTCCGAGGAACTGGATTCGTCGAATATGCGAGCAGAGGCTTACTTGAATCTGGCACGGGCGCACGAGAGGCTCGGTTGTCTAGAAAGGTAAAAAAATTATTTAGGAGACAAAATTTTATTATTTACTCTTATTTATTTAATTTTAATTAAATTTAAAGTAATTTTAATTAAATTAATTTAATTTAGTTTTTTTTATTTTAAATTTAACTATTTAAATAATTCAAAAAAAAAATATTTTTAAAATTTTTAATTCGAAAAATTATTTATTTTATTTAATTTTTTTTAAATTATTTTAATATTTTCCTAATAAAAAAATAATTTGAAATTAATTTAATTTTTTTTTATTTATATATTTTTTTAAAAAATTAAATTTTAATCAAAAAGCTAAAATTTTTAAACTTTTTTTAATTAAAAGACAAAGATCTATAATACCTATTTTTATTTTTACAGGGCTCTTAGTTACGCTCGCCACTCTCTTTATAACGAATGTGATACGCAGTGTCGAACCGGAGGAATGGTTCACCTCACCGTAGCTAGTGTCTATTTAGAAATGGGTGGCTTTTGTCGAGCGTTGGAGGACATGCAAACAGCGCACAAGATCGCCATGCAAATCGGTGATCCAGCTCTCGAACTACAAGTCTACGTTTTGCTCTCGGAACTCTTTGAACGACTACAAGATGCTGAAAAGGCAGCTCGTTATGCTGCAAAAGCGTATGATCTTTCGAGATCTTTACAGGTTTGCCAAAAAAAAATTTTTTTTTTTTAAAGTAAAACTAAATTCAATTTTCAATAAATTTTTAGCTTGGTGATTTAAATTCTCGCTATCATCGTGCCGTACTTCTGCGAATGGCATCGGCCTTCCGTAAGCAAGGCGAGTTCGGCGATGCGCACGATTACTGCAGCGAAGCATCCCGACTCGCATTGCTTTCCGGCGACCACGGCACCCTTACACGTAGCATTCGCATCCTCGGCGACATTTATCGCAAAAAGTTGGACATTGACGTGAGTTGTTGGGACGAATATTCGCGGTCTGAAGAGAAAATGAGATTGTATAATTTACAGAAGGCATTTCGGCAATACGAGCAAGCAATGGGCTCTGCCGCAAATTTAGGCGATCGCATGGCTCAAATGGAAGCCATGGATGGCGTTGCGCGGTGTCTCGACATTTTAAGGTAATTAGCTTTTTTTTGCACAAAAAATTTCCTCGTTGCACATCCCCTGACCTTCCATTCCTCTCTTTTTCTTTTGCATCGCTTTTCATTGCAGATTACAAGGTAAAATTTGTAATTGCCGTCCACTAGAATTCAATACTAGACTATTGGAAGTTGCGAGTTCCATAGGAGCGAGGGTAAAATTTTTTTTACAATTTTTTCCTTTTTTTTAAATTAAAATTTTAATTTTTTAGATGCTCGTTTTGAAAACTAGACAACGACTTGCCTCCATCTACCAATCGTTGGGCGATGAAGAGGCCAGCAAAAATCAGACGGAGTTAGCTAATCAAACGGAATTATCACTGGGCCTTAATTGCGGATCGTGCGGCGATCAATTCGGACTTGAAGCCGATTCTCTCGAAGCACTGCCATGTGCCCATATTTTGCATGCAAGGTAATTTTTTTTTGAAATTTTTCTGTAATTTGTCTTCTAAAAAAGTTAATTTTTTCCAGATGTGCACACGAAATATTACGACGACGTGATAAAAGTAAACCTAGGTAAGTGAAAAGAAAGAAAAATATTTTAAATCATTTTTAAACTCTTGAATTTTTAAAAGGTTACAATGCCCTTCCTGCAATCGTCTCGTTAATTCACGCTTAAATTTGAACAATTGTGATGGCGCAAAAGCCATAAACGGTAAACTGCCACCCATGCCAACGTCATCGTCAGTTACGCCCCCGCATCCGTTCTTTCAAAGCAATCTCTTCCTGCAATCATTGAGTCTGCGTGCATCGACATTGACAATCAATGACAGCGAGCCCGGACAACTCACTTCTTCCGTTTAGTTAAAAAGTAATTAACTTCCATCACTCAAAAACTTTTTTTCTCTCGGCAAGAAACTGATGATGATGATGATGATGAAAATATCAAAACGAAGAAAAAAGCAGCATGTGAAAAAAAATGATAAATTATATTGTTAACACATGCTCTTCCATTTTTTTCATGATACTTACAACTTAATATTAAATTAATTATTACAAATTACACAACTGATACAATTCCTGAGATGATATCGATGAACTAGGTACTTTACAAAAAAAACTAAGTAATATAAAAATAAGCGAAAGAAGCAAGATAAACACAACTGCAATTAATCAATTTAATGTTATTTTATACCTACTGTGAGATATTTGCTCTTTGTTACTCGTTTTGCAGCAAAATTGTTACGAAATCCTCGAAACACAAAATTTTTAATAAAATAACAATGAATATTTCCATCATATATGTTGTTTATTCTATTCGCCAAATCTATATGAAACTAAAAAAAAACACTATTTTTGTATGTAAGCATGTGAAAAAGTCAAACTATATAAAATTTACGATGTGAAAACTGTTAAATAAAAAAAAGTTTATACATAAATTTATTTTTATTCTAACAATTGTTGCTAATATTATGTTGTTCATAATCTATATCAAATTTATTGCTTTTATAATAAAAATCTGTAAATAAATAACTGATTATTGATAAACATTTTTATATCATTATCATTAATAATAAATAAAAATTATTATTAATATTATGTTAATTTTTTAAATAAACTCTAAAATAAATATTAAAATTAACATAAAAAAATCAACTTAACTCAATTTTAGCTCAATTATTATAAAACTAGAAGATGATAAATATAAATAATTATTAATAATATGAATAGAATTCATATAGTAATGTTAGATAGAAAAAAGCAAATACAATTTAAAATTTTCCTTTTGTAATACTAATTTTTCACAAAATCAAAGGATTCGTTTAATATTCAGCCAAAAAATGCAAATATGGGTTAATTTTGAGTGAAAAAATTCGGATATACCAATTATGCGATAAAGCTTATTTGTCTGGTTTTAAATGGGAAAATTAATTGAATAAATATCAGCGAAATGACATTCGTTAATGTATTTCCTGTGGTGTGGTAAAATAGCAAAATAAAACCGCAATTCAGTTTTAATTGTTTCAATGTTCATTTTAATTTATTTTTATCCATGGAAAGTTTTTGACTCAGTTAAAAAAAAATAAGATACAAAAAAAACATTGAAATCATACCAGAATCTTTCAAATGGTATCTTTATGAGCTTCTAAACTTTTCTGATATACAACAAAATATATTATATATAAAAAATATAGAAGAAAAAGTAGAACACAAGAAAAATTAAACATAGCTCGAAGTATAATGTTACAAAGAAAAAAAATAAATATAAACTGAACGGAACTTCCATTATACATACATAACAAAAAAGAAAAAAAAATAAATATAAAATAGTGAAAAAAAGTTACAAACGTTGTTAAACATGTTTCAAAAGAAAAATAAAATCAATAGTTAAATATCCCATGCACTGAGTTGATGAACAATTTAAACAAAAAATCTGAAGATTATAAACACCTTGAGCACCTTAAACAGAAATACATACGAAAAATATATATTAAATTAATAGAAAAACTATTTAAAACAATGTTTACTAAACATATATACACATACAAAATAATATTAATAAAAAAATCAAACGATTCCTTGAAAAAAGAATGTCATTAAAATTCTAACATGTTCTTCTAAAATTTATATTTTAATAATAAAAAACAATGTGTATAATGATGGTTTAAGTGACATGACGGTTTTAAAATATAAAACAAGATAACAAATATAACATTAACATGTGTAAAAGTTAACAAAAGTTAATATTAATAAAATTAATCTATAGAAAATCACCGATTTTTAAACATTTGCTCCGCCAATTTTTCGATAATTTTCGTGTCATCATTATTAGCCCATCAACAATGAATCCTTCAACACGTAAATTTATAAACATAACAATCTTAATTAAAACACCAAATAAAATTGTAAATAAATATAAAAGAAATTTTGAACTAAAATATTAGATTAAAACTATAAAAAAAATGTGTGGATCTATAAAATGTTAGAGAAAAAAAAATTAGCAGCAAAATTTTATTGAGACGAAAAAAAAATATTATATATATAACAAGATGAAGATGAGAAAAATGGAAAAATATTTAAAAAGAAAAAGTAATAAATATTAAATAAATTCTGAAAAATTGCATTTTATTGTTGTTAACATATTTTTTCTAGTAGTTTTGCAATTTTAATCTTGGCACGACGTTCATACTTTGCAGCTCCTGGAACAGTAACTTGCATGCATAAGGAATTGAAATCTTTGAGACACTGGAGGAAGATTTGCAAGCGTTGCACCACGAGCAATACGCCAGGAGGCCACATTGATTACAAACATCGACATCAAATGCATCGGATGATATCATGAGACGTTCCATGATGAGCATTGATGCGCCATACGAAATTAAACAGTCGCGTTCCATTTCTCCGAGACGCAAGCCACCTTCACGACTGCGACCTTGGGTGGGTTGGCGTGTTAGAACGGCACGAGGACCACGTGATCTGGAAAATTAAAAAAAAATGAAGTTTGAGATTTTTTGGTTCCTTAGGCGATCAAATTAAATTATTTTAATTTTTGTTGGAAAAAAATTTGAAGACGAAACGATGATTTTTTGCATAAAATAAAATTTATTTTAAAAAATTTTAATTTGTCATAATTTAATTTTTGTTAATTTTGATCATGTGAATTTTTTTTGACAAAATGATAGATTTTACAGTAAAAGGTTTTTCAAAAATAAATTTTTAAAATTATCAAATCAACTATGATTTTTTTAAATCATAAAAATCATTAAAAAAAAATAAAAAATACATTAGGTAGTTTTTTTTCTTCAAAAATTTTTTGAACTAATTTTTTGTCAATCTTTTATTTAACTTTACGAGAAAAGCAAAATAAATTAATTTTTTTCAATGAAAACTTTTGAAAAATTGCCTTTTTAGTAATTTTAAACTAAAATATTTTCTATTAAAAAAAAAATTAAAACTCACCTTGCATGCATCTTATCCTGCACCATATGCTTGAGTTTTTGGTAGTAAACGGGACCAGAATAAATATACGCTTGTAATGGCTCTCCCGTAATTCCCGAGTAAAAAATGTCTTTTCCGAGGTAGTTAAAGTTGTGTTTGAAAAGCTCATCTTGAATATCGCTACATTTAGATCCACCGAACGCTGTTCCATAGTGAAATTTCCCTTCCAAAAGCCCTGCTTTGCCTCCCAGCAATTCCAATGTTTTTCCTACCGTCATACGAGATGGAAAACCATGCGGATTCATGACCATATCAGGAATAATTCCAAAATCATTGAACGGCAAGTCCTCCTGATCGACAATTAAACCCGTGACACCTTTCTGCCCGTGACGCGAACTAAATTTATCCCCAATTTCTGGTCTTCTTGTTTGTCGCAACAGAATCTTGATCAAAAAGTCTTCATCAGCATTCGCTGAAACCATAACTTTTTCAATGTAACTTGGTTCCGTGCCCTTATAGCTGATTGGAACACTGCTGTAGGAGACACTTTGTTGTCCTTGCTCACCTCGTTGCTCAATGGGGTTCGTCGAAGTCACCGCTGGCATTTCCTTGTTGATCATCGTTTGTTTGTTGACAATTTTCTCGCCTGGCGAGACAATTCCATCGGCATCTAGACATTCATGTTTAAAAATTACCTTGTTTGTGAGACTATCTTTCATTGGACCCATAATCCGGTCGAAGGTTTGGTTCGTATATCGCTTCACCGTGCATTTGGAATTTTTGTACACCAGGCATCTTCCATAACCGCGATCAATAGCAGCTTTATTGAGAATCAGGGCATCTTCAATATCATAACCGGAGTACGACATGACAGCAACTGTTGCATTTTGACCCGCAGGAAGCTTATCGTAGCCTGTTAGCTCAATTGTCTTGGAACGAACCATCGGCGTTTGGGGATAGACGATGTTGTACATGAGAGTATCGATGCGATTCTTCTGATTGTACCCGATAATACCCATCGCTTGCTTTCCCATGGCACACTGGTACGTATTTCGAGGACTTTGATTGTGATGCGGATATGGCACGAGTCCCGCACACACTCCGAGCAACGTAAAAGGCTCAATTTCCAAATGTGTCGTTTTTTCTGGATCAATTTCCGACTCATAACAACTGATATAAGAGTCGTTTTCCTCATTTACATCCAAATACTCGATTAATCCGTCGTCCAAGAAATCCTGGAAGGTGCGAAGACCAGCGTTGAGCTCATCAATGTGCTCCTGCTTCACCAGAGGGACCCCTCGTTCGACAATTATGTAAGGACGACAAAGCCGACCACCATCGGTGTGAATGTAGACACATCTTTGCATGTGTGACGTGTGAGCCGACACAAAAGCGCCAATTAATCCCTTCCGTCGCATCATCCGGATCACTTGAATGAGTCGCTGGTTCCCAATTGTAACGCCCAAGATGTTACCATTGATGAAAACGGTAAAAACTTTTGGATCGTTGATTGTTTGTCCGCCCACCACTCGAATATCTTCAACTCCGGCATTAAAAGCCAACCGAATAACCGGTCCTTCTTCCACTTCCGTCGTAATATGTGTCATCAACGCCAAATTTTTCACCAAACCACAAGCCTCTCCTTCGGGCGTATCAGAAGGGCACAACATTCCCCATTGGGACGGCTGCAACGAACGAGGACCCGACACTTTTCGCGTCTTTTCGAACTGAGAATTGACTCTTGTCATCATTCCCAGGGCCGAAATGTAACTAAGCCGTGATAAAACTTGCGTCACGCCAATCCGTTCCATTTTGAAACGCTTAATGGTCCAATTACCCGAAGAAATTGCCGATTCCAGTCCGATTGTGATCTGCGCCGCTCTCATATGCTTCACGACATCAAACTGTGCCGCCTTTATTTTTGGGATATTTTTATCGGCGATCGTTTTGAGCTCCCAATTGAATCGTTTGAACAAATCTTCGAACATTAATCCGATCAGAGAACCTGCCAATTCAAGTCTTTTGTTGCCGTAGTAGTCGCGATCGTCGCAAGACGCTGGATTCAGCTCTGCTTGCATGACACGACGCACCATTGTTGCCACATAAATCGCCTTCACTTGGAAATTGAAGCTTTCGACGGGAACATGAGCGAGAATTGTCGTTGCCAGTAGATCTCGTGCCTCGTCGACTGGGGTTTTGTATTTTTGGGCTGCCGTTTGGAAGCGTTTCACCATCAATTTGCTGCCCATGTACTCCAAGGCGCGTTCTTGTGTGAAAACTTTGTGGTTAATTGCTTCGAGCAACGAAGGACCGAAACGCGTTTGGGTATCTGTGTCAGTGCCAATCAGCTGCATTATTTCCTGATCCGATGTAATTCCCATCGCTTTAAAAATCACGACGATCGGGATGTCTTCCGTCATCGAATTATGCTTCAAATAATATTTCCCGTGCTTTGAGACCACATTCGTGCGGGACTTTTTCTCGTGTGTTGATGATGTTACTTGACACTGAACCACGCCGTTGTAGTCTTCCGTGATCATTTTGTTCCACGACAACTGTTCCTGTATCAAAATGACCTTTTCCTGCCCTCGAACGATGAAATAACCACCGGGATCGCGAGGACATTCGTTCATTTTAGACAATTCATATTCAGATTTGCCCGTTAACACGCAATTTGACGATCGCAGCATGATTGGCATACGTCCAATGAGCAAATCTTTTCTTACAATGCGTTGCTGGCCTCGCGTATACTCGATATCGACAGTAATGGGAGCCGAATATGCCATGTCTCGCAATCGGCATTCATGGGGAGTTGTTTCTTTTGTGATATTATAGCCGTCTTCCACGTCTAAAATGAGAATTTAAATGAAATTTTCGTAAGAAAATGAAGAAAAAAGCAAATTTACCTGGCTTTCCGACTCGAACATCGGTGTATTGCAAGTAAAACGATGGATCCGCATCACTTGTGACCTTGCTATTGGCTTCCACGATCTTCTTGATGTCAACATTCACGAAATAGTTGAAGGAATCGATATGTTGCTTCACCAAACCCTTGATTTCCAGGAAGGCAGGTACCAGTTTCCATTTTTCCTCCAAAGCTTTGATGGGTTTTCGAGCGATATATGGATCGTTGGTCCATAACGAGTCGTCTGCCGTCATTTTTTCGCCAAATCTTCAATTAAAAACTGATTTTTTTGAAGAAATTCCTTTGGAGCGATATTCACATGGCCGGTTTGTTATTGTCTTTGACACGAAATTCGAGTGGATTGAACGTCAGTGACTTGACAACGAATGTCATTGCTATGAAAAAATAAATAAACAGATGGAAAAAAGTGAAAAATAACAAAATTCCAAATGATGTGTGCCCCAACCACTGTGAATCGCGTTTTAACGAGTCAATGAGGAGGTGCGAACTGGTCAAATGTCGACGAAAATCCGAAACAAGTCCGCACACAATACATCTGGCATCAATATAGCAACAGGAGAGAGTCTCGCCAATGGACACCATCCGCAACAACAACATCCCAACCAACAATCATTGCTCAAAATTGAGTCGGTTGTGCCAAAGAAATTAACGAGTCGAACGCTAAAGCTCCAAAAACCGCATCTAACAAAGTCCCATTCGACCCTCACGTCAGCCTACATCAAAAAAGTCAACGAAAGCAAGCGAAATTTCGTCGTGAGTGGCAATGGAAATCCGCGTCAAGTCGAAAGTGGCGGAGGCACGACGCACTGTGCGGGAAACGACGCCTCGATTTTCATCGCGGACGGCATCTACACGATCAAGCGGAACCAAAAGGAGAAGGATAAGTTGCCCGATCGCATCAATTTGGACCGCAAAGGGCTCACGATGATTCCCGCGATCGAGGAAGAACCCAATTTGCGTCTTCTCTCGTTGCAACATAATCTCATAAATGTTTTTGCCATCGCTGCAGCCGACAGTTACAAGCAACAACAACAACAACAACCGGACCAACAAGTGTCAAGTCCACCGAAAGAAGTTCCTTTAACAAATAATCCCCAAACAGCCCAATTTATAACGAATCCGCCACGAAATGCCATTTTACACAGACAATTATCGCGCCAACGAAGTATCACAACGCGAAATCAACTAATCTTAAATAACAATAATATAAGTTACATGGGAAACAAGGCGTCTGGCGTCGTTGTCGGCGCCACAAATGGCACAACTAGCAACGGAAACACCACTCCCAATAGCAGTAGTACTTCGAATAACGGAACGTTCCTACAAAAGTCACTCCTACTCAATGCTCAACCCAAACACATCCTCAAAAAGTCAAATAGTTTTATCAATAATAGCAGTAATTACCCGAGTTTCTTGACGACGGCACCCGGCACGACCTTCATGGCGTCCCAGCAAAAGTCCCAAATCCGCAATAAGTTGATGCACACGCCGTCTTTCAGTGTAGACAACCTTTCCTCGATGTCGGGCAGCACCACAACGAACGGCAATGGAATCGCCGATGAAAATAATGGCTCTTCAAGTAATACGCCCGATTTAGTGAAGAACGGCATGACTGACTCACCGCCACTGGAAGTACGACACAAACTCATCAACTTGGTCTTTCTCGACTTGTATGATAATCAAATTGAGGTCATTGGAAATCTTGAGGGTTTGAAATCTTTGACAGTTTTGTTGCTCGGCAAGAACCGCATCACAGACATTTCGGGATTGCAATGTGTCAAAAACACGCTGAGAGTCTTGGATTTGCATGGAAACAAAATTTGCAACATTTCGGGCAAAATTTCGCCGTTACAAGAGCTAAAATCGTTGAATTTAGCGGGAAATATGTTGAAACAGATTCACGAAAAGGATTTTGCTGGTTTGTACTGTTTAAAAGAGCTGAATTTAAAACGGAATAAAATCAAGAAAATTTGTGGCTTTGAAGATTTGAGAAGTCTCGAGCGTTTGTGGCTGTGCCATAACGAGCTGCAGCGCGTAGAAGACATGAGCTCGATCGCGCGAGCCTTAAATCTCAAAGAAGTCACGATCGAGAACAATCCCGTGTCGTTAGCTGGCGATTGTGTGTCATTTCTCGTGAGTTACTTGCCAAACTTGATTTCGTTGAGTCAGATGCAGATCACGGAGCAGGTGAGACGAGCTGCGGCGGCATGGCGTAAAAATAAAGAAGCTTCCGATGCGAATTATCTGCATTTGACGTCCGATGTTTGCCATAGTATGCGACGCGAAGAGATAATTTCGAATGCTCGTACGAACTGGGAGCTGCTGAGATCGCAACAGTCGATCAATACGACGCTGAAACATCCACATCCGCCGCAAAAGACGACAAAAATTCCGCCGGAGCATCATTTGGAGGTGGAAACCAGTACGAAAAGATACACGAGACCGTCCTTGGGTCCCAACAACAATCGTTTCAAGAAAATTAATCGAAAACCGTTGAAACCGCCAATTTCGCGTGATAATTCTACGACGTCGGAACAAGGCGGCGAAGATTATTTTCGTCTTCCACCAATTTTGAGTCCCTTTTTAGACCATAACAAGGACTCTCCAAATTCGAATTCCAGTTTAGGACCAAATGTCGACTCCGGTTCGAGCGTTTACAGCTCCGAGAATGAGGCAAACGACGAGAAAAAGCCGAAACCTGAACTGCCTGTTGAAACTGTTGTGGTAAAAGTGACGGAAGAAAGTGCCTCGGACCCGATTGAATCAAAAAGTTCGAATCCAGCCCCCGTTTTACAGCCCGTCGATCAAGCATCCATTTCATCTGGTGCCTCGTCAACGAAACCTGAAGTGAATTCAACGCCAGAAACCAAAGCAACAGACTTACTGCCAGTTCCAACTCATGAAATTACATTGACACTCCCCACAAATGGTGCAGCAAATTTGCCCGAAGAAGTCATTCCCATTGATAAACAATCAAATGTCTCGACGGCGAGTGGAAAGAGCAACGAATCCGTCGCAACGAATGCGTCGCAGCAGAAAAATACGGATCATAGTGAGCCAAAGAGTGAACGGTGCAAAAGCTCAATGCCCAAACGACAAAACACAATTAGTAGTATCTCAAGTAGTCGAGCTCAAACTGCCAGAAACACAAACAGCAACACTAATGGAAATAGTAGTAATGCAAGTAAGTTACCATTTAGGCGAAAAAAATTACTAAAAATGTTTTCAGTTTCCTCATAAATAATTGAGTAGTGAAAATATAAGAAGCTGTTCAAATTTTAATTCATTTTGACAGAATTTCTTTAAAAAAAGATAAATTTTCATTAAATCAGTTCAAAATTCAATATTTTCATATATTTTATTTTTTTTAAGATTAATAAAAATTTTTTTGTGCTCAATACAGTGGAAAAAATTTTTAAAAAAGAAACTTTGATTTTATTTCTTTTTTTTTTTTGAAAATTAAAGATTACATTAAATCAATTGAATTTAAAAAAAACTTGCTTTAAAACGATGTACAACGAATTCCAAAAAATTATATTGAGCAAATTTTTAATCTTTTTTCTTAAAAAATATTTTTTTTTTTTGTGAAAAAAAAACGTAAAAAAATAATTTTATGCAAAAAATTCATCAATTAACCGTCAGAATCGTTAAAAATTAGTACCGTAAAAAAATTAAACAATTTTTATTTTTTTTAATTTATAAAAATTATTGATTAATATTAATTCGCCTCATTTTTAAAAATTTTATAAAGTCGAAAACATTTTTTTTGTTATTTTTTTTCTACTGAATATTTTTAAATTTCCAACAAATTTTATTTTAATTTTTTCCTTTTCAGAAAACAACAATAATGATGCACAAAACAAGACACAAAACAAAGCAGAACGCGATCGCGAACAAGGCGGAGACTATTTAATCGAAATCTGTGGTCGTTACTTGAACGTTTACGGCTACGGCGCTCTCAAGTTCATCGACAAGCAGTGGAATGTCCAAAAAGCAACTGATGTCCACACAATTAAATTCAGTTACATCAATTACAACAACATCACTGCAGCCCTCGGGAAAGTCAAGGTTCGTTTTCCGAACGCCGAGCACTTTGTCTTTCGCGAAACCAACATTTATTGTCTCGGACAACTCAATGCACTCGCGGAAACCCAAGGTCTGGTCAGTCTAACGATCGAATGCGAAGGAAATACCATCATGACGAAAAATTGGCGGTCCTACGCGATTTACCGCTTGTCACATTGGGGCTTGAAAGTCATCAATGACGACGAAATAACGGAGGAGGAAATTCAAACAGCCGAAGCTCTGTACTCGGGTCTCTCGGATTTGGTGCTGTGGTCACTGCCGGAAGCGTTGCTTCAACCCCTACTGATTAGATTGCGCCTCGAGGAGACTTGTCAAGCGAGCAAGATGACCGCCAAGGAGTGGTTGATGCAAGCCGAAGCATCGTTGAAGAGTGTCGTGGGCAAGGAAGCGTTGCAGTGGAAGAAAAACGGACAATTTCACGAGGAACAAGCGATCCGCGACAAAGGCAAGAAACATTTCACCTTTATGATGGAGAACACATGCAATGCCGTCGAGAAATTGCAACGACTCGACACACTATGGCCATCTGTGTTGCACGAAATGATCAGAAATTCACTGATCGACTATTCGCAAATTGAGACGTATGTCAAAAATTTGATGCAAGAATTACTGAAATAATTCCGTCCAGCAAAAAAATTGCTCTCTAGTCAAATACTCACGTAGATTAAAATATTTTTAGGATTAAGTCTCCTTTATTAAGGCAATTTGTAGTTGAATTTTACACTTACTTTTTACAACAATCCACAAGGCCTTCACCAATTTATCACAAATGGAAAAAAAATTGAAGAGCCAAAAATGAATTTCTTACAATATTGAAACAAAAACCAAATATGAAACAAGTAGTGCAATTATAGTTAATAATATTATATGATAAACTTTTAGCAAAGCACAATTTATAAAATAAAAAAAATATTTGTACAGACAAAAAAAACGCATTTTTTTAACAATATCATATTAAATATTTATTCACATCATAAATCACACATCTACAAGTAGAGTAATAAGTTTCATTCAGTATTTAATATTTCATGTATACATCAAAGGTACCTGATTATCTCATGTTACGACTACTACAAAATACCTGTCTAAAGTTCATTTTTTTGCAAAAATTGTCCTGAATTTTTCTCGATTCAAGGAGATGAAAAATAAAAAGTTTTGTCACGTGGGAGAACTACGATGGTCCATCCGCTGTTGCTAATTGTTTATTTTTTTTCATGCATAAATGTAGGTAGTTCTAGAAATACTGGCTAGTATATGATTTCTAAGGTCATCAAAGTTTTTTTTTATTCTTTTTAGGGACGCTTTGAATTTATTTTAAACTTTTTGTCCTTTGTTCCGTTAAAAAAATTGAAAGTTCTATGAGGCAATGTTAAAAAAATTTTACTTTGATTTTTTTTGAACGTAAAAAAAAATCGATTTTAAACATTTTTTAATTGATTTATAGTATTTTTAAGACGCTTCAATTAAAAATCTAAAATAAAGTCCAATATTTTTAAAAATAAAATGAGACAAGTTAAGAAAAAAAAGTAGGAATTTTAGTGAAAATTTTATAAAATTAAAGTTTTGTAAAAATTTTCTTTGAAAATTCAGTTTTTTTTATAAATTTTTATATTAGAGTAGGGTAAGTTACGTTTTGGTTAAAAACCATGTCAAAATAATTTTGAAATTCAAAAAAAAAAAAAAAGAAATTTTTCATGATCTAAAATAATTTTAAATTTCGATCAAAATTTAATATGAAAAAATTTATGATTGATTTCGAAATAGATTGAGTTTCATTTGGGCTTAAAAGAAATTTTTAAAATTTTATCTAATTTTTCTTTTTTTTTTAAATGATTGAACATTTTTTTTTTTCAATTTTTTGAGAATTTTTAATCATTTTTTTGAACTTTAACTTTTTTTATTTTTGGCTCCCGAGAAAAATGACCTTCTTTTTCCTACATTCAATTTCGAATTTGTCAAATATAAAATACTATTGAACTTCAAAAATTGCTTAAAATCAGTATTTCAAAACAAATTTTGATATTTTGCCTCTCTTGATACCGAAAAATAATTTTTAGGACAAAAAGTTTGAAATAAATTTTAAGTGGCTTTTCTTCTAAAGGAGCTTTCACACAGATTCTCTTAAATTTTAGCGAAATCTAGTCTGCTAAATGACCATTTTATCCTAAATTCTATTCTAATCAAGTCTAATATTTCACTGAGTTGAGTACATTTCCGTATCAAAAATGTTTAAATGCCATTACAAAAAAAAAATCCCTTTTTTCTTTAGTTAGGAAATTGTGTGTCCTCCGAATGAGCTGCCGCCGATGTTGTCGTATGATGCGGAATTGTTACGCCGCCCGTGTCATGCGTAATTGAATCCGTGCTTTCGAGCGGCAAAAAGCAATCCGACGAAATTTCACAACTTATATTATGCTTGTTATCACGTTGCAATATTTGCTTATCAATCGACGACGCCTCCGACTGATTGGAATCCTCGATCAAGCCCGCTTTGTGATCCAATTTATGCAAATTCAGCGTTTTCTCGTTGATTGACGTAAAGTTGCACTGATCACACTTGATTTGCGGATAAAAGTCCTCGTGTTTCGCTCGAATGTGATTTTTCAGAGCCGGCGCCTGGATTGTCGTGTAATCACATTTGGGACATTGGTAATTTGTCGAACTGTTTCCCGTGTCATGTTTCTTCATGTGTTTCACCAGAACACTCGGATCTGCCGCACGAAAATCACAATTTTCCACTTTGCAGGAAAGCGGTCGTTCGCCGGTGTGTTGCCGTTCGTGGATCGTAATGGTGGCTTTGCGGGCCGCTTTGTAGCCGCAAACTTTGCAGATGAACGGTTTTATTTTGTTGTGCACCTGTTTGATGTGTTTGGAGAGCGTTTTGGAGTTGGCGAAAACATGCTGACAAATTTCGCAGGTTTTTTGCGAGTACCAACGGACTTTTTTGTTGGCATCTGGTTCCGTAGATTCGTGAATGGACTCCATGTGGCGCTTCAGTTGCGATTCCTGCGCAAAATAACGCGGTTTCTCGCAGACCGTGCATGCAAATTCCTTCATTTCGCTGTGAGTTTGGAGATGTCGAAACACTTTCACCGATATTTGACTCCGGTAATTGCAAAGAGGACATTTGAGAAGACCCACATCGCACTGATGCGACTTCCACAGATGCATGCAACATTCGATCCACTTTTTGAAGCAACTTTCGTTGTTTCCAGGACACGCAAAACACTTGAACAAATATTCGGATCCTTCGGCAGTGTGACATTGCGTATGTTGATCGCGTTGCTCGACTGTCGGAAACTTCAATTTGCACTTTTTCTTCGTGCATTTGTGAATAAATTCCGACGTAAGTTTCTCCTTGAACGCATTGAATTCGAGATTGGCAGGTTTATTTGACGCTGGATCGTCTACGGAGGCGGAGGTGCCGGCTGTTGTTGGTTCCGCGACTACTGCGGGAGGCGTCGACGCAGGTACTTTATGTTTAACGGGAGTCTCATCAGTCGTCGATTGGTAATTATGGATAACGATGTAGTGTTGTCGCAATTTTTCGACATCCTCGAACAAGGAAAGACATATAGCACAAGTGAATCCTTGCTTGGATTGCTCGTTGAACGCATCCAGGGGGTTCACGTGATGATTGAAAAAGTGCGAGAGGAAGCTGTAGCGCTCCTCACACGTGAACGAGCACTCGTGGCACTTGAAGGACTCGACAACGCTCGACAGGACTTCCATTTTGATGGATTCAGCGAACGAGCCTTTGTTTACTTTTTTTGTTCTGAAAGAAAAGTACAAAAAATCTCTGAAATTTGATTGTCCCTTATTGAAAAACGATAAGTACCTTCAATATTGATGAAAAAATGTCCAAAATTAACAAGAAATCAATGGTTTTTCGTAAATTTTCAGGAAATTTCTATTAAAAAAGTGTTTTTTTGATGATTGTTTTGACAGTTGTTGAACCAATTTGCCTTCACGCTAATTCAAAACGCTGCAATTGTCACTCAATTGGGTTTGGCCGCAAATTTGCATCGATAGAAAACGAAAAAAAAGTGCATTTAGTCTATTTTAGGTGTGCAATAGTGTCCAAAATACGCTCAAAATGACTGGAAGATTGCCTGCCTGCGTAATTGATTGCGGAACGGGGTAAGAAACGTTCAAAAACCTTCGATTTCAAGTGAATTTCAGACTGGCACCGAAAATTTTTCGTAACTATCGACCTCCTGCATTAATCATCGCATTTGTGGCCGATTTTTTGAATTACTCCATCGTGGATTTGCGGATTTTTCGTGATTTTTGTCGATTGAGAGTCGGATTTCCGGATAAAGAATGAATCAAAGCCAAAGTTTGATGAGTCATTTGTTGCCTTATCTTAAATTCACTTTTTTTTCTGTAGTACACCTACCTATATGTGGCATATGTGTTAATACTTATATCTTTCTGTTCCAATTCGTAGATACACAAAACTGGGTTATGCTGCCAACAAGGAGCCACAATTCATAATTCCCTCGGCGATCGCCATCAAGGAAAATGCTCGCGTTGGCGACACAAATACACGTCGAATGCGTTCCGGCGTCGAAGACTTGGACTTTTTCATTGGCGACGAAGCGTTCGATGCCACGGGCTATGCCGTTAAATATCCCGTGCGACACGGCCTCGTCGAAGACTGGGACTTGATGGAGCGCTTCTTGGAACAATGTATCTTCAAATACTTGCGCGCCGAACCGGAAGACCATCATTTCCTGCTGACAGAGCCGCCACTCAACACGCCCGAAAATCGCGAATACACTGCCGAAATTATGTTCGAGACATTTAACGTTCCTGGCCTTTATATCGCTGTGCAGGCGGTGCTTGCGCTCGCCGCCAGTTGGGCATCACGTCCCGCCGAAGAACGCACACTCACGGGAATTGTCGTCGACTCGGGCGACGGTGTGACGCACGTCATTCCCGTCGCCGAGGGATACGTGATCGGATCGTGCATCAAACACATCCCCATTGCCGGACGCAATATCACGTCGTTCATCCAGAGTTTGTTGCGCGAACGCGAAGTGATTCCGCCGGAACAGAGCATGGAGACGGCAAAAGCCATCAAGGAGCGCTTTTGCTACATCTGTCCCGACATCGCCAAGGAATTTGCCAAATATGATGCCGAGCCGCAAAAGTGGATTCGGCAGTACGAGGGCATCAATTCGATCACGAAGCAACCCTTCAACGTAGACGTCGGCTACGAACGGTTCCTCGGACCCGAAGTCTTCTTCCATCCGGAGTTCTCGAATCCGGACTTTACGCTTCCGTTATCCGAAATTGTCGATAACGTCATACAGAATTGTCCAATTGATGTGCGTCGTCCGTTGTACAACAACATTGTACTTAGTGGTGGCTCAACTATGTTTAAGGATTTCGGGAGACGCTTGCAGCGCGACATTAAGCGGTCTGTCGATGCGCGACTACGAATTAGCGAAAACTTGAGTGAGGGTAGAATTAAGGTAAGTGAATTGTGGTTGTTCTTATTTCACGCTTAGTTAATTTTTTTTTTCTTTCACAGCCAAAGCCAATTGACGTCTCAGTCATTTCGCATCACATGCAACGTTATGCTGTCTGGTTCGGCGGTAGTATGTTAGCTTCAACGGTAAATTCACTCAAAATTTTCCATTTAAAGTTGCTCCAAATGAAACTTAATAATATTTTTCGATGATCCATGCGATAAAATTGCCAAAATAAGACCAAAATGATTATATTTTGGAAAGAAAGTTTTAAAGATTAAAGGAAGTTTTAACTTTTTTAGGCGATAAAGTTTAATATTTTCGATTTTTTTCGATTTTTCATTATGTTGAAATATGTAATTGAAAAAAATTTTTTTAAATATTTCTTCGTTATTTTTTATAGTGAATTAATTTTAGTTTGTACCTATCATTTTTAAATTTTGTCTCAAATTTATTTTTATTTTTTTTTTATTTTGTTTCAAATTTGGCCTTGTTTTAAAAAAAAATCTAAGGCCGCTCCAAATTTATTTCGAACTTTTTGTCCCAAAATTTTTTTTTCAAAATGGGGGCAAAATAAAAAAAAATTTTTTTGAAATACTTTTTCATACAAAATGACAAAATTTTAACAGTTTTTTGTCATAAATCAATATTTTAGTTGATTTTATGGTATCTACATTGAGATTTGATAATTTAAAATATATCTCAGAGTATTTCAAGATAAAAATTTAAACAAAAAATTTTCGTAAAAAAAACTGTCAAAAAATTTTGAAAAATATTTTTTTTGAAAAAAAATAAAAAAAAAAATTATGTTCTAATACGCTTTTTAATACGAAAATTCTTAAAAATTCCTTGAAAAAATATGAAAAAGACCAAAAAACGGCCAATTTTGATGAAATTTTCAACTTTTTTTTTTAACTTTTTTGCCCCATTGGATTTTCGATTTTTTGAAATTACCAAAAATTTTAAAAAAAAATTTTTTTAAGCAAAATTTCAAAAACTTAATTTAAAATTAACATACCTACGATATTAAATTTTTCATACAAAAATTATAAAAAATTGAAAAATCTTGAGAAAGCCTGAAAAAAGGAAAAAAAACATTTTAAGGAGAAATTTAAAAAAAGTTTTTTTGAGTATTTTATTTAAAATTCCTTCTAAAAAACTTTTTCATTTAATTTTTTAAATTTTTTTAACGAGATTTTGAACAAATTTATTGAGTTTCATTCATTTTTACCACTATACCCACGATTTCAAACATATTAATTTTTTTTAATTGCAGCCCGAGTTCTACCAAGTTTGTCACACAAAACAGGCTTATGAGGAATACGGTCCCGGCATTTGTCGTCACAATCCAGTGTTCGGAACAATGACATAAGCGATTTTCACCTGAAAATGCAGATTTTTTTCTACCTAACATCGCACCACAATCATCACTCTCTAAAAAAATTTACATTCCCATGAACATTGAACAGCAATAAGTAGTTAAATGAAATCGTAACTTGTCGAACGTAGGAGAAGCTGCATTTTTTTGAAAACAAAAAAGTTCACGCGCGCGAACACAAAATCAGGAATTTATTTTTTTAAATATTTTTGTATTGTTTCGTCTTTATATAAAATAATATTTGTCGTCGTCAGATCAGAACCAGAGTTGTATTTTCTTATTATTATTATTTACGCAATTAATTATCAAAATATAATTACTATTCTTAAGTTTAAAAAGAAACGTCAGAGACCAAGTTCTTTTGTGAAGATTTATAACTAAACCGAAAATTTATTAAAATTCTTATTTCTTTTTTGTATTACAAAAAAAAGGATGACATGAAAATAAAACTTGTTCCAAAAAAAAAACGTTTTTTTTTCAATCGTCGTCCGTTTCAGCTTCCTTCCATCGTGGATCGTCCTCTTTGATATCCGCATCCAGCAATCCTCGTTTCTCCAAGTACTGCGCAAATTGATCAGCGATGCTCATAAACTTCCGACACTTTGCTCGAATCTGTCGCCAAGTTTCTTGGTAATAATTTTGGGGATCACGTGCCATGGCTTTGTAGTCCAGCCCATACTTGTCCATGTAGTAGGTGACTTGTTTGACGACTCCTTTTGGCAGTCGGAATCGTGACTCGACATATTCGTTTGCTTCTTTTTCCAGT